>NW_027142544.1:336799-361799 GCF_026170545.1 Melanerpes formicivorus
CAGCAGGTTTCTCAGCTTCCTGGCCACAGAGGTGACCAGCAGCAACGCCTAGATGGCTGTGCACTGCTCACTGCTGAGCAGACCTCCACCAAACTACTTCATGGAGCTCTCTGTATAAAAGAGCAGACCTTAAGAAAATCACCTTGGAGACCTCAGTAAAACATAACTAAGGAGACCTGTTCTGAAGTTTGGCATGACTTGAAAGGAGGTGTTGCCACCTGATCAACAGATGAGTCTGAACGTTTTGTGCTTTGTAGTTTCTTCTGTTGCCCTTCCCACAGCACCTCTTGGTACTCTCCAGCAATGCACTAAGTGATGTGAGTAGCATCTGTCACATGCAATTTATTTCCTCTCCACAGAGAAGACTGGGGTACACACCTTATTTTGGAAGGGCTTCTGGGAGCAGGAGGTGGTAGGGTGGTTTAGGTCTCTCCACCTTCCCCAGGGGTAGGCTCTTATCTTAGAGATGAAGGAACCTGCCAGGGAAGAGGAGGCAGGGGAGGACCCCCGGGGCACACAGAAGCTTCCTGGCAGCCCGTCACCATCTCTGCAGAAAGTTCCCTGATGCCTCAGGGCCTGAAGGATAGATCAGAGTTTTTCCACCCAGGTAAGCTTATACAGAGGTTAGGCCCTGACATCACTGAGCACGACCTGAAGCCCAGTTTAAAGCAAGTTTTCTGGCACCAAAAGGGAAACAAATTAAATGATATAATAGCAGTGAGAAGGCTGGTGCAGGGGAAGCAGCAAATAGGAACCGAGCGGAGCAGCGATCCTTCCCCACGCCTGCCCTGCAAAAGCGCTCACCCGCCGCCGCATTTCCGAGCATCACCGGTGGGACCACGACCAAAACTTCCCCACCGGGGCACCGGGGTGGGGTGGGCGCCCGGGGACATGGGGCGGGTGGGTCCCCGCCCGCCCCATCCGCGCCGGGCGCCCACCCCACGCCGATGACCCCTCGGTGGGTACCGCGCTCCTTTTCCGCCCATCCAGCACTCACCTCGCAGGGCCAGAAGCACGGCCAGGGCTACCGGCACCCGCCTCCCGCCGCCTCCGGGGCTCAGCCGCGTCATGCCGGGCCGGGCGAGGGGCGCAGGGCGGGCCGCCGAGCCCTGCCTTTCCCCGCAGCCGCAGGTGCCACCGTCACCGCCACCACCGTTAATGGTGGTGCCGCCGCCACCGCCGCCGTCCCGGGACCGCCCGCTCGCGGCGAGGCTCCGCCGTACCCCAAGCCCCGCTCTCCCGCCCGGGGAGGGCGGCAGGCACCGGCGGCCGGCCCGAGAGCGCAGCCTGGCGGCCCCGAGCAGCCCCCGCAACCCGCCGGGCTGCGGCTGTCACCCCCCCGCACGGCGCCGAGCGTCCCGTCCCGGCGCACGGCGGCACGGTTCCAGCACCCTCCTTCTCTGTAGGGGCCAACCACAAATTGGGGGGATTCTCGACACCATCACCACCCTCAACCCGCCCCCAAGCCGGTGCCGCTGCATCCGTAGGGATGCTGCACCGCTCAGGGTGTGGAGTTGTGGTCCTGAGCAGGCTGGAGATGGCAGCTCCTAACACCTTCTTCGGCTCAGAGAGTCATTTGGGCTGGAAAAAGCCTTTAAGGTAATCGAGTCAAATCATTATCTAACTCTACCAAGTACTGCGCTATACCATGCCCATCTGCACCACATCTCTGCAGCTTCTAAACACCTCCAAGGATGGAGATTCAGCCACGTCTCTGGGCAACCTATTCCAGTGTTCAAGAACCCTTTCAGTGAGGATCTTTCTCCTAATATCCTATCTAAACCTCCCCTGGTGCAACTCGTGGCCATTTCATTTCATCCTATCATTTGTTACTAGGGAGAAGAGATCAACACCCACCTCACTGCAACCTCCTTTCAGGGGGTTGTAGAGTGTGAGAAGGTCTCCCCTCAGCCTCCTTTTCTCCAGAGTAAACAACCCCTTGGCCTGCACAAGACCTGTTCTTCAGACCCTTCACCACCTTTGAAAGCCTTCTCCGGACCTGCTCCAGCACCTCAATGTCCCTCCTGTACTGAGGGCTCCAAAACTGAACCCAGTGCTCAAGGTGCAGCCTCACCTGTGCTGAGTACAGGGTTCAATCACTGCACTGGCCCTTCTGGTTACACTATCCCTGATATCAACCAGGATGCTGTTAGCCTTCTTGGTTACCTGTGCACATGCTGGCTTCTATTCAGCTAGCTGTCAACCAGCACCCTCAGGTCCTTTTCTGCTGGGCATTTTTCCAGCCACTCTGTCCCAAGCCTGTAGTGTTCATTCATGGGGTTGTTGTGACCCAAATGGAAGACCCAGCACTTGGCCATGTTGCACCTTATACTATTTGCCTCAGCCCATCAATCACTGCAGCAGTGTGGGGGCTGCTTCTCTCCAGGGCTTGCCTACAGCCACATGGAAGAGTGGTAGCACACAGCAGATTATTTGGGATGCAGCACTGCTGCAGGACATGGTGTAAACATTGCTGGCTTGCTGTTTGAAGGTAGGAGCCACCCTAACTCTGCTATTCAAGGAAGGGGGAGACAGGAGCGTTCAGCACACAAGAACAACAAAACAAAGACAGCTGTTGGAGTTGGGGCCCTGCAATGCTATGTAACACATGAATCACCAACAAGTTGTGTCATTTCGGGTCACAAGCTTAAGTAATTGCAGTTCTTAAGGCTGCACAGAAAAATCAATCAAAACCCAGCACACTAGTAAAGTGTGCACAAAGAGAGTGGGAGGGGAGGAAAAGAGCCCTTTACAAATTCAGGGTGGTCATCCTGTGCAAGAATCAAATCAGACAGATTGCACAGACTCCTTGCCCATGGCCAGTTCCCTGTCCAAGTCTGACCACCTTAGTTCTGCTTTGTAAAGAGCAGCAGCTTGGCTAGGGGAATCCTGCCACAATTCTGTGCAACTGCTCCATTCTCCTACACAGTCTGCTCCCCCCTAAAGCATAGCCATACGGCCTTTGCACCCTGTAGGCAGCCAACTTCCCTTGTGAAGCTTCTTCCTACCTCCTTCCTAGCCAGAGGCCCTGGGAGCATCCCTGTGGCCAGCCTATGCTATTGCTCAAGCACCTCTCAGCTTTCTGCCTCTTCAGTTTCCTGGAAAGCTGCACTGAACCTTTCTGTGTCTGCACTCCCGCTGAGGAGGGCAGAGTTGCACCTGGGGGGTGAATGTGACAAGGAAACGTGTCCAGAGAAGGGCAACAAGGCTGGGGAGAGGCCTTGAGCACAGCCCTGTGAGGAGAGGCTGAGGGAGCTGGGGTTGTTTAGCCTGGAGAAGAGGAGGCTCAGGGGAGACCTCATTGCTCTCTACGACTACATGAAGGGGGGTTGTAGCCAGGAGGGGGTTGGTCTCTTCTCCCAGGCAAGAAGCACCAGAAAAAGAGGACACAGTCTCAAGCTGTGCCAGGGGAGGTTTAGGCTCGAGTGAGGAGAAAGTTCTTCACCAAGAGAGTTGTTAGCCATTGGAATGTGCTGCCCAGGGAGGTGGTGGAGTCACCATCCCTGGAGTGGGATAGGATGTGGCACTTGGTGCCAGGGTCTAATCATGAGGTCTGTGCTGACAGGTTGGACTCGATGATCTTTGAGGTCTCTTCCAACCTTGGTGATACCGTGATACTGTGAAATCATCTCTGGTAGCAAACCAGGAATTACTGTGACCAACATGAAAAAGGGAAGTTGGTGCCTGTGAAACAGTGAAGTTGGAAACCATCTACCATCTAGCCAGCTCTGCCTTGCCCAGCATCAAGCTTTGGCACTCTTCTACCCATGGGCTAGGTAAAAGGAAGTAACCCCAGAACTTCAAATTTACTGATTTTCTTGGTACTGGGGGGAAAAATAGTTTGGGGGGTGGGGGGTGGGGGGAGGGGGGGTCCCTTTGGGGAGGGGGTGTTGGTTGTTTGGGTGGGGGTTTTTTTTGGGGGGGAGGGGTGTGGTGTGGTTTTGTGGTTTTATTTTTAAGAGGACCAATGATCAACCTGCCCTTATCAGACAGCAAAACTGCTGACTCCCACATGGACTGGAATTTCATTCAATGAGCGGTGGTACAGTGGGGTGGGAAGGCAACATGGTGACTCAGGGGATGTGTCCCCAGTCTCTTGCCAGGTCTGTCAGGTTCCTGCTGAATGTCCTTGGGCATCAGACCTGACAGCTTCACAAGTCTAGCGCTCTCACCAAACACCCTCCACTCCAGACCTGCCACAGGCAGCCAGGCTAAGAGATAGTTTTGCTTCATTAAGGAGCCAGTTCTTGGCAAAGGCTCAAGCAGCTGAAGCGTAACACTTCAGAAGAGCATGGGAGAGAGAGTCATAGCCCAGCTGTTTCCCTCCTTCTCCAGCAATATGGGGACTGAAGTTTTCTCAGACTCCTTCAGATTGTTTCCCTTTCCTTCAGCTTTCATCTATGAGCAGCAGGGTGAATACATTCAGTATTCAGTATCACTAAGGTGGGAAGAGACCTCAAAGATCATCGAGTCCAACCTGTCACCACAGACCTCATGACTAGAGTAGGGAGGACACTACTGCCCACTGCAGGCTTGAACTCACGACCTTCCCATTAAGGGTCTTATCTAGAACAAGACCAGAGGAACATTATGTTCCTGTTGACCAGAGGCAGCTCCAGGAGACCCACATCCTCACTGGGTGCAACAGTAATCACCTGGAGGAACACTCCTAGCTACAAAGAGAGCCTGTGAATGTTGATTGCAAAACATAACCTCCTCCAAAGACGAGGCCAGAGACCACAGTGCACATTGGGCAGTGGCCTGCCACTACCCTTACTCCTTCAGATAACTTCCAGGGATGAAAAAAATGCAAAGACAAATCAAGTCAAAACAACACATATTGCCTTCCTGATCTGCCAAGGCTTGGAAGCTATCTTGACCTAATGGAAATCAGTGTGGGTTGTAATGCAAGCACATACTGCATTTGGCAAATGCCACCCCAGCTCGCCTTGGACTGTTCTTTGTGTCCTGCTGTGCATCAGCTGGCAGGTAAACAGCAAAGATCAGTTTGCCCTGTACAGTGGCTGAATTAATGTGCTTCCTAAAGAGCACGGTGAGCATAATGTGAATCAAGAGCCTGGTGGTTAGGGAAAGCATTTGCGCTCAGAATGGACCCAGGTGACTCCCTTCTGACCCAAGCTGGTGAGAGCCCAGAGTAATTTAATCACCTTTAGGATGTGGTCACCACAGCAGATACTGTGCCATACCTGCATAATACAGTGACACAGCAAGTGGCTTCAGCTGCTTCTTGCAGCAACTGCAAGAACAATCTGTGGCCACGCTCCAGAAGGATGAAGCAGCCACAGGGAATAATAATCTTCAGATGCACCAGTCATTCCTCTCACCCTGGCTCCCCCTCCACCTTGCCCACATCCAAAAATAGCTTGCAGATTGTACAGAAAGGATGTGGACAGGGAGATATTGTTCCTGGAACTCTGAATTTCTACTTGAGCTGCCCTTGAGCCTTCCCCAAAATATTAGGCTTGTGCCAACCATTTATTCAGTGAGTACAGGACACTCCTGTTGGGTGGATGCTAGAGCTAGGAGGGGACATGTATTTGCTGCTCCCAGCAGTCTGTTTTCCTACCAGTGAATGCCTATACCTCTTCCTTGGCACTGATTGAATAGCATGGAGCTAATAGAGGAGACATGTTTGCAATATTGCAAGCATCAGGTGCTGGCAGGTGACCACTGCAGGACTCATTTGTGTTAACATCACACATAACAACAGACCTGGGGATCCTTAAACTGAGTGGCAAATATATTGGCCAAGACTTTGAACACTAAGCTGGGCAAGGACAGGACAAGAGAAACAAAAAACACTCCTCCCTAGATTTTTTTGGGGTCAGAATGGCTGGAGAGCAGCCAGGCAGAAATGAACCTGGGGGGTACCGGTTGATAGTAGGCTGAACATGAGCCAGCAGTGTGCCCAGGTGGCCAAGAAGGCCAAGGGCATCCTGGCCTGTATCAGGAATAGTGTGGCCAGCAGGAGCAAGGAGGTCATTCTGCCCCTGTACTCAGCACTGGTTAGGTCACACCTTGAGTCCTGTGTCCAGTTCTGGGCCCCACAGTTTAGGAAGGAGGTTGAGTTGCTGGAAGGTGTCCAGAGAAGGGCAACAAAGCTGGGGAGGGGTCTGGAGCACAGCCCTATGAGGAGAGGCTGAGGGAGCTGGGGTTGCTTAGCCTGGAGAAGAGGAGGCTCAAGGAAGACCTTACTGCTCTCTAGAACTACCTGAAGCGAGGTTGTAGCCAGGTGGGGGTTGGTCTCTTCTCCCAGGCAACCAGCACCAGAACAAGAGGACACAGTCTCAAGCTGTGCCAGGGGAAGTTTAGGTTGGATGTTAGGAAGAAATTCTACACAGAGACAGTGATTGCCCATTGGAATGTGCTGCCTGAGGAGGTGGTGGAGTCACCATTACTGGAGGTGTTCAGGAGGAGACTGGATGGGGTGCTTGGTGCCATGGTTCAATTGATTAGGTGGTGCTGGATGATGGGTTGGACTTGATGATCTTGAAGGTCTCTTCCAACCTGGTCTGATCTATTCTATCCTATTCCATTCTGTTCTATTCTATTCTATTCTATTCTATTCTATTCTATTCTATTCTATTCTATTCTATTCTATTCTTTGGAGTGAATTATGATAAGTAATGCATTTGTCATACCTCAGAGAAAAGAATCTGTTCAAATTAAACTTGAAACGGCTTTCTTTTTCCTTCCCAAGATAATGATGGATGGGATTTGATTTTATATTTGGTTTTATTTTTATTTCCTTGATGTGGCTCCAAAAAACAACCCAAAACAACCCAAACAAACCACCAACCAACCAAACCCAAATAACCCCCCAACAAACCAGTGAGGATGCAGTCTGGCTCAAGAACTACAATAGATGCCAACTCTTACATCACCTTTGCTGTGTCCCAGCTTGTTGCTGGGCTATCTAGTGTCAGATAGGAATTTATTGAAGGTGACATTGTTTACAAATTGATGAAAATCAGCTGCAGTGAAGTGGCCTTCCAAGGCAGAAAAAGATGGATAAAATTCACTCAGTTGATCATTAATAACTTCAGTCTGTGGATTGGTTATCTCCTTTCTGACAGAGGAAATGGAGTCCACAAATGGAACTGGTTTAATCCTCTCCATGAAGAAATATGACAGTCCTTCAGAGATGCATCCAATTAACTGTCTCTGTACCTTTTCAGGAAGAAAAACCCTAAACACAAGCCCTAGATTTCACTAAACACCTGTGTATAGAAAGCAGATGTCATTAACCAGAAGAAACAGTTGATGATCTGGATGAGGGGATTGAGTCCATCATCAGTAAATTTGCAGATAACACCAAGCTGGGGGCAGGAGTTGATCTGTTAGAGGGTAGAAGGGCTCTGCAGAGGGACCTGGACAGGCTGGACAGATGGGCAGATTCCAGGGCATTAGATTGAACACATCTAAGTGCCACAACATTGGCCACAACAACCCCATGCAGTGCTACAGGCTGGGGTTGGAGTGGCTGGAGAGCAGCCAGGCAGAAAGGAACCTGGGGGTACTGGTTGATAGGTGGTGAACATGAGCCAGCAGTGTGCCCAGTTGGCCAAAAAGTCCAATGGCATCCTGGCCTGCATCAGGAAGAGTGTGGCCAGCAGGAGCAGGGAAGTCATTCTGCCCCTGTACACTGCACTGGTTAGGCCACACCTTGAGTCCTGTGTCCAGTTCTGGGACCCTCAGTTTAAGAAAGATGTTGAGTTGCTGGAAGGTGTCCAGAGAAGAGCAACAAAGTTGGGAAGAGATCTCAAATACAAGCTCTGTGAGGAGAGGCTGAGGGAGCTGGGGTTGCTTAGCCTGGAGAAGAGGAGGCTCAGGGGAGACCTTCTTGCTCTCTACAACTACCTGAAGGGAGGTTGTAGACAGGTGGGGTTTGGTCTCTTCTCCCAGGCAACCAGCACCAGAAGAAGAGGACATAGTCTCAAGCTGTGCCAGGGGAGGTTTAGGCTGGATGTTAGGAAGAAGTTCTTCATAGAAAGAGAGATTGGCCACTGGAATGTGCTGCCCAGGCAGGTGGTGGAGTCACCATCACTGGAGGTGTTTAGGAAGAGACTGAATGGGGTGCTTGGTGCCATGGTTTAGTTGATTAGATGGTGCTGGGTGATAGGTTGGACTCAGTGATCTCTGAGGTCTTTTCCAACCTGGTTAATTCTATTCTATTCTATTCTATTCTATTCTATTCTATCCTATCCTATGCTATCCTATGCTATCCTATGCTATCCTATGCTATCCTATCCTATTCATTAACTCATCTCTCTGAGGAGAATCTTTTTCTCTCCTGGCTGCAGGGTTGGTTATGTGGGGATACTGTCCCACGTAGAAAGGTTTGTGGTTTTGGGAGCCTGTGTCTGGGAATCAGCAGGAGCTTCAGGCCTGGGAGAGGTGATTATTGACTAGCTACACTCATCTACCCTCACTGTCCCAGCGTCAGGTGCAGCCTGATGCATTGCCAATGCAGGCTTTTGGGCAAGCACTGCCCATGGGCTGCTCAGGACAACCTGATGCCTGCCATAGCAGTGAGCTCTGCTTGTGTGTCCATTTTTGAGCTTTTGAGAATATTTGAGTGAAATCAGCCCTTGAAATAACAGGCAAATTTCTGCTCTCCTTCAATACCAGATGGCAGGAGTGGAGGTGTCCATGGAAACCCGGGTGGATTAGGCATACTTTCAAACTTCTTGGTGCTGAAGTAGGACACTAGGCTGTTTCTTTCTCCAAGGCCACTTTGATCCACACCTTGAAAGTAGTCTCTGCCAGTCCCCACTTCATCAGATGGGAGCCACACAGCCAAGCTTTGCAAGCTCCCAGCAGCTGAGCTAAGGCACTGCTTCTCCTGGACTTTTCCACCTTCATGGGCACAGTGGTTTGTCTGGATTCCTTATCACAGGCATGCACTATCTGCAGCACACTCACTTTGCTTGGTGCACTGCAAGGCACTCCTTTCCTCAGTAGCATGAGGAAGAAATGCCTTTCTGTGCTGTGATTTCTGACCACCCTGGAGCATTCCAATGCACTTAGGGTGCACTGGAATTCCAATGCACTAAGGGTGCAAGTAATCCACGATCCTGCAAAGTGTCTCCATCTCTTCTACTTCTTCTGGGTTTCCCCTGGCTGCTCCCACAGTGAAAGCAAACCTCTTCAGCCACAAAACCCTCTCCTCCTGCCTAGAGCCCCCCTGTTTACCCCACCAACAAAAAACAATCAAAGCTTTTTATCCCACATTTTGAAATCCTTCCTCTTTCCCACTCCACTCCCTCAAACCCAGTTCATGCAGACTTGTTTGGAACATGGAACCAGCACTCTGCACTGGGTTAGGAACTGGCTGGAGGCTGAGCCCAGAGAGTGGTGGTGAATGGTGCCACATCCAACTGGCAGCCAGGCACTAGTGGTGTGCCCCAGGGGTCAGTGCTGGGTCCCATCCTGTTCAATATCTTTATTGATGATCTGCATGAGGGGATTGAATCCATCATCAGTAAGTTTACATATGATACCACGTTGGGAGCAGGTGTTGATCTGTTGGAAGATAGGAGACCTCTGAAGAGGGCCCTTTCTAGGTTGGACAGATGGGCAGGGTCCAATATAATGGCATTCAACAAGTCCAAGTGCTGGGTGCTGCACTTTGGCCACAACAACCTCATGCAGTGCTGCAGGCTGGGGTCAGAGTGGCTGGAGAGCAGCCAGGCAGACAGGGACCTGGGGGTACTGGTTGATGGTAGGCTGAACATGAGCCTGCAGTGTGCCCAGGTGGCCAACAAGGTCAATAGCATCCTGGTATGCACCAAGAGAAAAGTGTGGCCAGCAGGAGCAGAGAAGTCATTGCGCCCCTGTGCTCAGCACTGGTTAGGCCACACCTTGAGTCCTGCGTCCAGTTCTGGGCTCCTCAATTTAAGAAGGACATTGAGACTCTTGAATGTGTCCAGAGAAGGACAATGAGGCTGGGGAGAGGCCTTGAGCACAGCCCTGTGAGGAGAGGCTGAGGGAGCTGGGGTTGCTTAGCCTGGAGAGGAGGAGGCTCAGGGGAGACCTTATTGCTCTCTGCAATTACCTGAAGGGAGGTTGTAGCCAGGAGGGGGTTGGTCTCTTCTCCCAGGCCGCCAGCACCAGAACAAGAGGACACAGTCTCAAGCTGTGCCAGGGGAAGTTTAGGCTGGAAGTGAGGAGAAAGTTCTTCACCGAGAGAGTTGTTAGCCATTGGAATGTGCTGCCCAGGGAGGTGGTGGAGTCACCATCCCTGGAGGTGTTTAAGAGGGGATTGGACGTGACACTTGGTGCCATGGTTTAGTTAGTCATGAGGTATTGTGTGACAGGTTGGACTTGATGATCTTTGAAGTCTTTTCCAACCTGGCTGATTCTCTGATTCTATTCTATATTGCTCCCCCTCTAGGTTCAACTAAATCTTTCCTTTGGACACACGCTGTTCTTGCTGTGGTTAGTAACTGCCCATTGCACCCTGCCAGGTACACACTGGCACCCTTGATGGCAAATGGTGGCTGCTGCATCCACCCAAAAGCATTTTGCAGTGCTGCCATTTACATAATAACTCCCTAACATGTGCATCGACGGATTTCTCCCAATCATTACAGTAGGGGGAATTAAATCACCGGCAAACGGTGGTAACGACAAGTCTTCTAAGTAGCACACCCAATAAAGCTCAGAAAATGGAAATCAATCACTCTTCTTTTTTTCTTCTTAGTTTTTTTTTTCCACCCAGAGCTGCTGAAGGAATTTTATGGCAGAGAGCTGAGCCTGGAAATAAATAGATGACAATATGGAGAAGAAATCCACTCAAATTAAGACTCGCGTGGACGCCGTCCCAGAGTTGTGATGCAAAATGGGTCTCCAAGAAGCTTGTTTAGTAGCAGGATGGCTGGGAGGGGCTAAAGATCTGTGAGGTGCAATAACTGCTGCAGAGAAGCAATACATTTTGTTAGACCAGCTGATGGAGCTGAAAAATATCAACCTGCTTTTGGGCACATTGACCTGAAGAAAGGCTTCCATGCTTGAAAACTCATCTCTCTTTTTTTCCCCCCTCCCTTATTTCATCCAGTGGTCTAATAACAGATATTGCAGTTTTCTGCATTTCTCAACTCTTTGGTGTTCCTTGGCAACTTGTAACCACATAATGGTTTTCAGCCATTTCCTTGCTTGCTTCTGTGAGGACTAAAATTGAATAAAGAGTCCAGGAAAACAAGAAGCTAAAACCCTCATTGCTGGAAGGTGTCCAGAGAAGGGCAACAAAGCTGGGGAGGGGTTTGGAGCACAGCCCTGTGAGGAGAGGCTGAGGGAGCTGGGGTTGCTTAGCCTGGAGAAGAGGAGGCTCAAGGGAGACCTCATTGCTCTCTGCAACTACCTGAAGGGAGGTTGTAGCCAGGTGGGGGTTAGTCTCTTCTCCCAGGCAACCAGCACCAGAACAAGAGGACACAGTCTCAAGCTGCACCAGGGGAAGTTTAGGCTGGATGTTAAGAAGAAGTTCTTCCCAGAAAGAGAGATTGCCCATTGGAATGTGCTGCCCAGGGAGGTGGTGGAGTCTCCATCATTGGAGGTGTTTAGGAAGAGACTGGATGGGGTGCTTGGTGCCATGGTTTAGTTGATTAGATGGTGTTGGGTGATAGGTTGGAGTCAGTGATATCAATGGTCTCTTCCAACCTGGTTAATTCTATTCTATTCTATTCTATTCTATTCTATTCTATTCTATTCTATTCTATTCTATTCTATTCTATTCTATTCTATTCTATTCTATTTCTATTCTATTCCATTCCATTCCATTCTATCCTATCCTATCCTATTCCAGTCATTCCATTCCATTCCAACCACATCCCAGGGGTGAGTCCTCCAAACTCTAGTCAACCATGTGGCAACAAATGAAGTTCTTCTGTTTAGAGCCATCATAAGGATACAGCAACATAAGAATAAAACCCAAGCTTGCATTTTTCCCACAACCTGCTGATTAACATCTCTAGTTGCCCATGCTCCGCTTCAGACTCAAACCTCTCCTTGCTGCAGCATTTGCTGTGCTGCTTGGAAACCACTCCAAGCCCATGCCAGCTGATCTTCCTTTCATCTGTTCTGGAAGGAGTCTAAAGCACCCTATAAATCATTGCTGACAGGAATGCAAGTTTCCAAGCTCTTATTGACAGTATTGCCTGGCGTTGCTTGGTGCTAGCCAAGGGCCACATGGTATTTGTCAGAGCACATGGAGCCTGAGGAGTTAATGGCATCTTGGATGCGCATAAATTTAGCTCTGCTGAACATGCTGCTTTGGCACAATATGCCTTGGCTTCCCACACAGGGCAGGGTGTGCATAATTCACATTAGCCTGGGCCAGAAAGGGTTTGTTTCACAGGAAAGAGAGAGAGCAGAACTACTTTTTCTTAGTGACCTTACCACACTCTCTACACAACAAAACAACGGTCAGGTGAGACCATTAGGGCCAGGATTTTAAGCCAGAGGAAGGTGGTCATCAGGGCTGACTTTGGGACAGCAAGAAGGATTAAATTCTGCCCTTTCCACACTCCAGAGCCAAGACATCCTAAGAGCATGAACTATCAGACACTGCTGGGGAGGAGAGTAGCTCCATCTATAACAGAAGGCAGATTTACATTTCCCACCACAGTCACACAGCTACCAAAAGTAAGATTTCAGAACTTGCTCACCAATGTATGTTTAGGGATTATAACCATAGGATAGGATAGGATAGGATAGGATAGGATAGGATAGGATAGGATAGGATAGGATAGGATAGGATAGGATAGGATAGGATAGGATAGGATAGACCAAACCAATTTGGAAGAGACTTTCGAGATCATCAAGTCCAACCTATCATCCAACACTATCTAATCAACTAACCCATGGCACCAAGCACCCCATCCAGTCTCTTCCTAAACACCTCCAGGGACAGTGATTCCACCACCTCCCTGGGCAGCACATTCCAATGGCCAATCTCTCTTTCTGTGAAGAACTTCTTCCTAATGATGTCCTCTCTCCTAGTACTGATGCCATCTTTATGACTCCATCCAGGCTAAACCTCCCCTGGTGCAGCTGGCTACAGCCTCCCTTCAGGTAGTTGTAGAGAGCAAGAAGGTCTCCCCTGAGACTCCTCCACACTAAGCAACCCCAGCTCCCTCAGCCTCTCCTCACAGGGCTGTGTTCCAAACCCCTCCCCAGCTTTGTTGCCCTTCTCTGGACACATTCCAACAACTCAACATCTTTCCTATACTAAGGGGCTATCCACTAACTAATGTGGAGAAGAGCACAGTCTCTCTCTTGCTCTCTCCTTTGCACTAGAGCTTTTAAATAAGTTGTGAAGTAGGATTTGTAAGCAACCTTGTGATGGTCACATAAGAAGTCCAGACACTCCTGTCCCATGCAAACACAGTGCCACCAGAAGTTTTTGCTGCTGAACCTCCTCTCAACCATTTTTCTCTTCCCTTTATGTGTATAGCAAGACATTTGCTTCTCCCTCCATTGCACAGAATGGTCATTACAACTTGCAATTACAGCACCAACACCAGAGGAAAAAAAACCTCAAGAGGCTCATGGAAGGTAGTGTCCTCTCAGTTACAAACATGCTTTCTCCAGGCCACTGTAGGGATGTAGCTGTAATCCCATTATTTGCTTTTAATTTTGAATACAGGGCTTCAGTTCCCAGAGCAGAGTGGTCAGCCCTGTGCCTTCCATCATCCTTCCCTTCGTTTAGTGGGGCTTAAAATATGTATGCTTAAAAAGCAAAGTTGGGTTGTCTAAGAGCAAAGGAAAGCTGCTTAATTAGCACTCACATCAAAAGGGAGGAGGGAAAATGAAGTTTAAATGTAAAATGATTTAACATTTTCAGATGAATCTCTTGGACCTGTCCACCCTCCCTCCACCTCCTTTCCTTTTTCCCCTGAATCTAACCAGACAACAACATCTTGGACCAGTGGGACTGAAGAGTGCTGTCTGTAAAGCACCACATTGGGGCTGCCAGTTCATTTCACCCTTGTGGCACTAATTTATACCAGTGCCTGCTCAAGGATTAAGCCCTCCATCAAATTTTAACTGCCCCTTGTCCCTTTAACAGTCTGATTTCTAGCAGGAACCCTTCTTAGACCCTGGATATCTCTATGGTAACACAACAAGATCGTTTTGTTCTAGCTTGCAGCATTGTGTGCATATTGAAAAGCACAGTGAAGGTATTCTGAAGTGAGGAGTCCAGATCAGCCAATTCTGAAGCCTTGCAAGAAAAATGATTATGCAAATTAAACTCCTAAAGGTGAATGACAATGAAGGCTTTCAACAAGGATACAGTGCCAGTATGAGAAATGAAAGCAGTGGCCTCAGCAAGGTGCCTCACTCAGCAGTACAGAATCCACTCCACCAGTTCCCTTTCTTGCTTAACTTAGACAAATCATCTGGGATAGAATGGGTCACACCACCAAAAGTGTTTCTGGGCTTTGTAGCTGTTGCTGCAGCACAGCCAACACTGAGCACAGCCAGTGCCTGTAAAAGTCAAGTCATAGAATCACAGAACAAGAGGACACAGTCTCAAGCTGTGCCAGGGGAGGTTCAGACTGGATGTTAGGAAGAAAGTCTACACAGAGAGAGTGATTGCCCATTGGAATGTGCTGCCCAGGGAGATGGTGGAGTCACCATGATTGGAGGTGTTCAGGAGGAGACTTGATAGGGTGCTTGGTTGCATGGTTTAGTTGATTAGGTGGTGTTGGATGATAGGTTGGATGCAATGATCTCAAAGGGCTCTTCCAACCTGGTTTATTCTATTCTATTCTAAGAATCAATAAGGTTGGAAAAGTCCTCAAAGATCATCAAGTCCAACCCATCACCCAACACCTCATGACTGTCAAACCATGGCACCAGGTGCTACATCCAATCCCCTCTTGAACACCTCCAGGGATGGTGACTCCACCACCTCCCTGGGCAGCACATTCCAATGGCTAACAACTCTCTCTGGGAAGAACTTTCTCCTCACTTCCAGCCTAAACTTCCCCTGGCACAGCTTGAGACTGTGTCCTCTTGTTCTGGCACTGGTTGCCTGGGAGAAGAGACCAACCCCCACCTGGCTACAACCTCCCTTCAGGTATTTGTAGAGAGCAATAAGGTCTCCCCTGAGCCTATTCTTCTCCAGGCTAAGCAACCCCAGCTCCCTCAGCCTCTCCTCACAGGGCTGTGCTCCAAACCCCTCCCCAGCTTTGTTGCCCTTCTCTGGACACCTTCCAGCAACTCAACATCTTTCCTAAGCTGAGGGACCCCCACTTCTTCCCTTTGACAGTGCTAGAGCCTTAGACTGGGGCTTTCCAGAGAGGTTGTGGTGTCTCCTTCTCTGGTGACTTTCAAAACCTGCCTGGATGCATTCCTGTGCAACCCACTCTAGGTGAACCTGCTTTAGCAGGGTGGTTGGACTAGCTGATCTCCAAAGGTCCCTCCCAACCCCTACCGTTCTGTGAGCTTTGTCTCATGGAATCCAAATTGGAAGGGCAGGAGAATGTCTCATGCCAGAGAACACAAAGCCAAGACCAAGAGCATTGTTTAATGTTACTTTTTGCATGGCCATCACATGTTGCACTCAGAGTCTTGCAGTAGAAAATATAGAGACAGATCTTGTATGCAGACCCAAACATCACTGTAAGTGTAATTGAAATCTTAAGTCTAAGCAAAGAAGTATTTGCCTAGATCCAGTTATTAAAGAGGATGAAAAAAAAATAGTCAAGACTACTATCTGGGACTAGTCTGAGCAATAATATAGTTGAAATTCTTTTCCTTCCTTCCTGGCAAACATCCCATCTTTCTCTTTGCAGGGAGAAGCAAAACACTAATCTGCTCTTCCTCCTCCACCTAAGGTCCTTGGGGAGCTGAGTTTATACATTTTCTAGCCACATTTTACATCTCACTCCTCCCTTGGCTGCAAATCCACACTGGATCCAGATTTACCACATATGGAGCGTCTTTACCCATCCTGGATTTTGCTCTTTTTTTCTTGCTAATCACAGAATTTCAGGGGCTGGAAGGGACCTCAAAAGATCATCCAATCCAACCCCCCTGCCAGAGGAGGATCACCTACGCCAGATTACACAGGAACACATCCAGGAAGTTTAGAATATCTCCAGAGAGGGAGACTCCACAACATCCCTGGGCAGGAGGGTTTTACACAGCTCTCATATCTGTATTTTGTTTAACCTGATCACTGGTGAGCTATGAATAGAGATGGGGTCTACATAGAATCAATAAGGTTAGAAAATACCTCAGAGATCATCAAGTCCAACCTGTCACCCAACATCTCATGACTACTAAACCATGGCTTCAAGAGCCCCATCCAATCCCCTCTTGAACATCTCCAGTGACGGTGACTCCACCACCTCCCTGGGCAGCACATTCCAGTGGCAAATCTCTCTTTATGTGAAGAATTTCTTCCTCACCTCCAGCCTAAACCTCCCCTGGCACAACCTGAGACTGTGTCATTTCGTTCTATGGCTGATTGCCTGGGAGAAGAGACCAACCCCCACCTGTCTACAACCTCCCTTCAGGTAGTTGTAGAGAGCAATAAGATCTCCCCTGAGCCTCCTCTTCTCCAGGCTAAACAACCATTTTTATCTTCCATCTCTTTTCTCATCACCCTCTGCTTGTTCTCCTCTGTAGTGTATCCTCTGCCCTCTTTTAAGGCCTCTGTTATCACACCATGTCTGTATTTCTCTATCCTGTATGAGACTGGGGCTGTCCTTTTGAAATCAGGAGGCTCCCAAGAAAAAAGAGGCAAAGTAGTAGCAGTTGAGTGTTGGCCAGCCAGAGAGAGTATGTTCTGATGGAGGAACACATAGTTCTTCAAATCCAGCTGGAGAAGTACAGAGGATCCTGAAGGGTGGTTCTAGCCGGGAGGGGGTTGGTCTCTTCTCCCAGGCAATCAGCACCAGAACAAGAGGACACAGTCTAAAGCTGTGCCAGGGGAAGCTTAGGCTAGAGGTGAGGAGAAAATTCTTCCCAGAGAGAGTTGTTAGCCATTGGAATGTGCTGCCCAGGGAGGTGGTGGAGTGACCATCCCTGGAGGTGTTCAAGAGGCTTTTGGACGTGGCACTTGGTGCCATGGTCTAATCATGAGGTCTGTGGTGACAGGTTGCACTTGATGATCATTGAGGTCTCTTCCCACCTTGGCGATTCTGTGATTCTGTGATCAGACCTCTGGGGTGTTTTTCATCAAGTGGAGCTTTCAGTTTGGCAGCACATTTTCAACTCAGCTTAGCTAAATTAAGCCCTTAATTATAAATTCACTTTTTTCTTCATCTCCATCTCCTTCAAACACATGCACTGGACCAGCCCATGGGGGGCTTAATTACCAGTGAGCCCTGCAGCACAACTGGAATCTGACTATGAAATAATGCTGAGAAGCCCTAGTTACCACCCTGAGCATTATTCATGCTCTCTAGGCTCACACAAAACTGATCATAGACCAGATCCAAGTTTCTCAACTTATATTTTACCAGAAGTGTTTTCCTTCCCATTGCACTTTTGTGTCAAGAGATTCCAGTCTGACCTTCTCAGACAAAAAGTTTCAAAGCTTTTCTTCAAGTTTAATTCAAGAGCTTCCCATGAGACAACTAAGTTGAACAAAAAGTTAAAAACAACAGCAAAAAAAAACAACACCCTGCCTCAAAAAAATAATCTCAAATTAACCATTTTGAAGTCAGCATTCAATTCAGACTAGGTTGCTCAGGGCTTTATCAGTCTTCAAAACCGACAAGGGCACAGACTCCATACCTTCTGAGCAACCTTTTCCAGTCATTAAATATCCATGGGGAAAAAAAGGCCTCTTGCCCTCTCCTTGACTATTTCTTCAGGTGCTCCCCTGACCCTGCTCTCCTCCAGGCTGAGGTAGTTCATCTTAGCATCAGAGAATTGAGGTTGAGGCCCTGTCCCTGGAGGTGTTTAAGCCCAGGCTGGATGAGGCTCTGGCCAGGCTGATCTAGTGTGGGGTGTCCCTGCCCATGGCAGGGGGGTTGGAACTAGATGATCCTTGTGGTCCCTTCCAACCCTGAATGATACTGTGATACTATGATACTATGATCATAGAATCAACCAGGTTGGAAAAGACCTCAGAGATCGTCAAGTCCAACCTGTCACCCAACACCTCATGACTACTAAACCATGGCACCAAGTGCCACGTCCAGTCCCCTCTTGAACACCTCCAGGGATGGTGACTCCACCACCTCCCTGGGCAGCACATTCCAATGGCCAATCTCTCTTTCTGGGAAGAACTTTCTCCTCACCTCCAACTTAAACTTCCCCTGGCACAGCTTGAGACTGTGTCCTCTTGTTCTGGTGCTGCTTGCCTGGGAGAAGAGACCAAGCCCTACCTGGCTACAACCTCCCTTCGGATAGTTGTAGAGAGCAATAAGGTCTCCCCTGAGCCTCCTCTTCTCCAGGCTAAACAACCCCAGCTCCCTCTCAGCCTCTTCTCACAGGCTTTCTCAGCTTCTCCTTGTTCTCACACATGGTAATGAATCAAAGCCTCTACATCAGTGTGACAGTACCCAATCTCAATCTGATTTAATTAGTAGAGAAAAAATACCAGGTCATACTGGTTGCACAGCATACTAACCAACTCAGGTTTTCTCAGAGTGGTGTCTACACTAACATAGTTAAGCAATTTAAAGTGTGTTTAGGACACAAAAGGTCCAAGTGCCTTCCCTGGACCTACCACTGGATGAAAGATGATGCAAGTAGTACTGAATTTGGGAATGAGTTTACACTTACATGAAAGATTAGGTTTGTGCATCCTGGACTCCTGGTCCTACTCCCAGTGGCTCAGGGCACCTCTTTCTGAAGTTATCCTCCCCCATCCATTCAACTACCAGTTTAAGATGGCACAGATTTCTTCTGAGCATAGAAATACCAGCTTCAGTTGCCAGGGATACTATGTTCTGTAAAGATTTCCAAGAGGTGTCATCTTCAAGGACGAATCCTTCTCCTGTATGAACGAGGCACTTAGCTTCCTCCAGGAGGACAAAGGCAAGCAGCTTCATCTCACAGGATGGATCCTGACGTTGTGGAATGGCAAGAGCACAGTCCTTATCTTACCCATACCAGCAGGAGCCCGCAACCATACAGCAGATCTTGACCCTCCTCAGACAAACACTGCTGTTGATTCTTTCCCCTCAGCCCCATCCCTCATTACTCACATGTTGCTAGTAAGAAAATCAGGACCGTGCAATGATGCTCTCATGTTGTTGGGTTGAAAATTTAATGCCTCTCCCATTGGATTAAGTAAACGTAGTGAGTAACAAGCAATCAAGAAGCAGAATATGCCTTGGCCTGCAGCCCAATAAATGAATCCTTAAGGAGCTGGCATCTCGCTTCCACACAAATATAGCTCTCTGCTCATTATCGATCCATTCTGAAATACTGGGGAAGACTACAGGAAAACAGACACCTGGCAGAGATGCTAAGTTATTTCCCTGCATAATGATTTATGCAGTGATGCTTCCTAAATCCCTAACAAGGGGAGCACAAGCTGGGCAGTGAGCAGTAGCCCCAAGGCGCGATGCAGAGGTGCACAGCAGAGTTCCTACAACAGCCTCACAAGTTCTGCATGCGGAGGGATAACAGCAAGGTCTTCAGTGCAGTTAGAGCAACATGGGGCCTTGACTAACATCCAGTTCACAATCATCTGTGACAGGGTCCATTTCCACAGAGTAAGCAGGTAGCAGCTCAAGTTCAAGCCTGCTTTCCCGAGGTCACTTCACATTGAGAGATGGGCCCACAGCAAGAGCAGCTAATGAACAGGACAGGACAGGACAGGACAGGACAGAGTAGAGTAGAGTAGAGTAGAGTAGAGTAGAGTAGAGTAGAGTAGAATAGAATAGAATAGAATAGAATAGAATAGAATAGAATAGAATAGAATAGAATAGAATAGAATAGAATAGAATAGAATAGAATAGAATAGAATAGAATTGACTAGGTTGAAAGAGACCTTCCAGATCATCAAGTCCAACCTATCACCCAGCACAATCTAATCAACTAAACCATGGCACCAAGCACCCCATCCAGTCTCTTCCTAAACGTCCAGTGATGGTGACTCCACCACCTCCCTGGGCAGCACATTCCAATGGCCAATCTCTCTCTTTATGAAGAATTTCTTCCTAACATCCAGCCTAAACCTCCCCTGGCACAGCTTGAGACTGTGTCTTCTTCTGGTGCTGGTTGCCTGGGAGAAGAGACAAACCCCCACCTGGCTACAGCCTCCCTTCAGGCAGTTGTAGACAACAATAAGGTCTCCTCTGAGCCTCCTCTTCTCCAGGCTAAGCAACCCCAGCTCCCTCAGCCTCTCCTCACAGGGCTGTGCTCCAAACCCCTCCTCAGCTTTGTTGCCCTTCTCTGGACACCTTCCAGCAACTCAACATCTTTCCTAAGCTGAGGGGCCCAGAACTGGACACAGGACTCATGGAGTGGCCTAACCAGTGCTGGGGTTGCTTAGCCTTATTGCTGTCTACAACTACCTGAAGGGAGGTTGTAGAAAGGCGAAGGCTGGTCTCTTCTCCCAGGCAACCAGCACCAGAACAAGAGAACACAGCCTCATGCTGTGCCAGGAGAAGTTTAGGCTGGATGTCAGTAAGAAACTCTTCCCAGAAAGAGAGATTGGTGCTTGGTGCCATGGTTTAGTTGATTAAATTGTGTTGGGTGATAGGTTGGACTTGATGATCTCGAAGGTCTTTTGCAACCTGGTTAATTCTATTCTATTCTATTCTATTCTATTCTATTCTATTCTATTCTATTCTATTCTATTCTATTCCATTCCATTCCATTCCATTCCATTCCATTCCATTCCATTCCATTCCATTCCATTCCATTCCATTCCACAGCACCAAGCACGCTATAGCTGACATTCATGTATGGTGTTCCTAGCCTCAACAACTATAGAAATAAAGAATGTGATATGCCTAATTGGAGGTGTGATCCAGCCTATAAATTATACAGTGATGCTGAGGCTGAATTAATCATGCACCTTTCACCAGCTCAGCTATACTCTACCCATTAATCCATCTTCACAGATGTATTCTAGGCTTACAAATATCTCATCAGTTTCAAAGGCATTTCTCCCCAAACTATCCCCACTCAGGACAGACAAGCTTCAGATTCAGCCTTGGGCAAATGATGCTTTTCTAGGCATAAAACCACTGTACAACAACAGCAAAAAAACCCTTTCATCTTTAATGCCTGATGGTTGTGAAGGGATAGAAATGGGAGCTTCATGCTATTAGAGAAGGGCAGTTCCCAGCAGCACAAAGGGGACACATGTCCTGAAATTACTTGAGATTTTAATGCTATGACTTTTTTTTGTGGTGTGTGCATAGAAATGCATTTTGAGTCATCTTTAAATGATTGCCCAGCTAATTCTCTTTGAGTTCTGCACAGTTGGATTCCTTGAAATAGAGGCAACTTTGTTCGCAGCCGTAGTATTGTTGTAGTTGTGAAGGCTTTAGGCTGCAGCTGAGATAAAGTTTGTAGGGGGAGGAATTATTTCATTAGATCAGCTAAGATATTAGGGGGAGAAGGAATCAGACAATCTCTTAAGCATGCAAAGCCTTCAAGATTAAAGGAAAGATTTCTGCATCTGAACATTAGGGAGACAAGGAAGGAAGAAATGCTTCCAATAAATATTTTAAGCTCACTGAATTATTCCAGTGGGGTGGTGAGTGCTTTGCAATAGCAGCTGGCAGGCAATGGGCTCAAGTTTTCAGGGCTCCTTCAAGATGAGCCACACAAACAACTTGTACACAGGATACATGAGGAACAGCTCCATGCCCAGCTCATTCTAAAAATGCTTGGTCCCATCCACACATCACAGCGCATCAAAGGTTTTCCCTCTCCAGCTGAGAGTAGGTACTGGCAGGCTACTCTTAGCTGAGAGAACAAATGGTTATACTGCCAGTGGAGTTTATTGGATTGTTCTGGTGGCTTTTTTCCTCCAGCTGTTTCTAAGAAGAAGAAATGCACCAAGTGATGACATGAAGGGGAGGATTATGTACTGAAGAAGCTAGAAAATAAATTGAAGTAGCATAATCATAGAATCATAATATCAATAAGGTTGGAAAAGACCTCAAAGATCATCAAGTCCAACCTAACACCCAACACCTCATGACTACTAAACCGTGGCTTCAAGCGTCACTTCCAATCCCTTTTTAAACACCTCCAGGGACGGTGACTCCACCACCTCCCTGGGCAGCACATTCCAATGGCTAACAACTCTCTCTGGGAAGAAATTTCTTCTCACCTTGAGCCTAAACTTCCCCTGGCACAGCTTGAGACTGTGTCCTCTTGTTCTGGTGCTGGTTGCCTGGGAGAAGAGACCAACCCCCACCTGGCTACAACCTCCCTTCAGGTAGTTGTAGACAGTCTGTGGATGTAGTCTACCTGGACTTCAGCAAGGCCTTTGACACTGTCCCCCACAGCAAACTCCTGGCCAAGCTGTCAGCCCATGGCTTGGACAGCAGCACTCTGAGCTGGGTTAGGAACTGGCTGGAGGCTGAGCCCAGAGAGTGGTGGTGAATGGTGTCACATCCAGCTGGCGGCCAGTCAGTAGTGGAGTCCCCCAGGGATCAGTGCTGGGCCCCATCCTCTTTAACATCTTTATTGATGATCTGGATGAGGGCATTGAGTCTATCATCAGTAAATTTGCTGGTGACACCAAGCTGGGGACAGGAGTTGATCTGCTGGAGGGTAGAGAGGCTCTGCAGAGGGACCTCGACAGGCTGGGCAGATGGGCAGAGTCCAAGGGCATGAGATTGAACACATCCAAGTGCCAGGTTCTGCACAACAACCCCATGCAGAGCTACAGGCTGGAGGTGTTCAGGAGGAGACTTGACAGGGTGCTTGGTGCCATGGGTTAGTTGATTAGGTGGTGTTGGATGATAGGTTGGACGCGATGATGTTGAAGGTCTCTTCCAACCTGGTTTGGTCTATTCTATTCTATTCTATTCTATTCTATTCTATTCTATTCTATTCTATTCTATTCTATTCTATTCTATTCTATTCTATTCCTCTGAGTCTCCTCTTCTCCAGGCTAAGCAACCCCAGCTCCCTCAGCCTCTCCTCATAGGGCTTGTGCTCCAAACCCCTCACCAGCCTTGTTGCCCTGTCATTTGCCTCTATTAACAGCATTTCTTCATTTAGCTCTCAAGTTTCCTAGCAACATCCTTGCACGCACATTAACACATCCATTCAATCTTGTGCAGGTACCTGTAGAACAGTCAGAGCTGAAAAACATTGCTTTCATGTTGACTCTGAAGGGAAATCAATTTGCTTCAAGGGGGAAACTCCTTCAAGGTAGCAAAGGCTACCCAAACCTTCATGACACATTCATGAAGCCATGGAGCTTTTGGTGAAGTGTGAGCCCACTGCATCCAATTTCATTATTGGCATTTAAGAAGGCAGTGGGTTATCCTTTCCCTGCAGCTTTCAAAGAGGTAAATGTCAATACACAGAATGAAGCTCTGAATAACACATATAGAGCCAGACTGGACAAAGGGACCAAAGGAGCAACAATCCACTACTACATAATCTGTGTCAAAACACTCTGCCTCTTTGGGCAGCAGGATGCTGCCTTTATTTCTCACCAGCCAAGATAATAAGTGTCTTGCCCAAACCAGGTAGTAAATGGATTCACCTTTGTAAAGGGATTCACCTTTGTAAAGGGAGTCACCTTCCCCAGCATCATCTAAGTGATTCCATCATGGAGAAATGAAGCCCTCTAGTATTTGAAGGGAGCCTACAGGAAGGCTGGAGAGAGACTTTTTTACAAAGGCATAGGAGGGTGTGGTGGTGAGAGAAAGTTCAGTTCTCACCCACACACAAAGACCTTGTAGTAGCCCTTGAGTATTTGAAGGGAGCTTACAGGAAGGCTGGAGAGAGACTTTTCACAAAGGCACAGGAGGGGTAATGGCTTCAAACTGGAAGAAGCTAGATTTAGACTAGATATTAGGAAGAAATTATTGACCATGCTGGTGACTTGTGCCAATCAGCCAAGTGGGTTCAAAATTCACACTTCATGCACCAGCAGTGCCTCTACATGAGGGAGATGAGGATTCACAAGTGCCCAGAGCAAAATCTCTGTAAACTAGCAGGAATGAGAAACTTCTCTTTGTTAGATCCCACTTGCAGCAGTGACACAGGGATAAAGAACACCCCAGGCTGAGGCAGGGCAGAGATGGTGCCAAGTTCCTCATACCATTACCATATATCAGCACCTCCCAGGAGTAGACTAGCACAGCATTTACCTACCACATTTGCCATGTGAATAACACAGAGCTGCATAACTGGGTGCCTATGTTTAGGCTGCATCTGGGGCCAAACTCTAGCAATTACTCTGTCACCTGATGACCTCTTCCCAGCAGACAATGGGACTCAGGAAAAGGAGAGAAGACCCACAGGCTGAAATACAAACAGATTTCATGAAATAGTCAAATTAATGCCAATGGAAGTATAAGATAAGTAAAGCTACATTCAGACCAGCAAAGATGCAGCAGTCACAACATCCAGGAAGGCAGCCCTCAAGAGCAGGAGAAGAGGAACAGTGCAGGGAGAAGCCCAAGCAGAAGACTCCAGCAGAAAGCTCCCCACTCCTCACCCAACTTCCTCCTTTATACTGTGTTGCTCATGCTCTGGGGTGTACCTCTAGCCAGCTCCAGTCAGCTGCCCTGGATGACCCAGAACTGCTAAAGGTCTGCAACCTATGGATGGCCTACAGTGCTGTCTGAGCAAAACCAGGACACTGGCTTGAGCTGCATGTTGGTCTCTTCTTCCAAGTATGACCAGTAGGATGAGAGGAAATTACCACAAGTTGCACCAAGGGAGGTTTAGATTGGATATTAAGACAATTTTCTTTACTGGAAGAGTGGTCAGGCATTGGAACAGGCTGCCCAGGGAGATGGTGGAGTCACCATCCATGGAGGTGTTAAAAAAACCATATGACATTTTGGGACATGTTTTA
>NW_027142544.1:366799-453153 GCF_026170545.1 Melanerpes formicivorus
CACTATGGTTGTGGTACTCCAGCCTGAGAGCAGGTGTCCATGCCCTAGAAACAGGGTTCACTCCTCATGCACAGCCAAAATGATGGCCTAGTGCTGAGGAGCACAGCCATGCTTCACAGTCTGGGGCTGGGGAGGAAAGTGGATCCCCAAGATAACTAAACCCCAACACAGAGGGTGATGGCAACACAAGATGTTGAGTGCATAGGAACTGCTCTTCATGAAGTCAGCTCTTCTTTCCTCTGACAGGGGTTTACTGAAGAGTATGTGAGACATGGATCATGCCCTCAGCTGAGTGGGTCAGTTTGGTCACTAACTCCTGGGCTTGCAGCCCAGAGAGCCAACCAAACCCTGGGCTGCATCAAAGGAGGTAATTCTGCCCCTCTGCTGTTGTGAGACCCCATTTGAAGTACTGCATCCAGTTCTGAAGCCCCCAACACAAGAAGGACATGGAACTGTAAGAGCAGGTCCAGGGGCAGGGGCATAAAGAGGATCAGAGGGCTGGAGTATCTCTTCTATCTACACAGGCTAAAAGAGTTGGGGGTGCTAAGCCTGCAGAGAAGGCTCTGGAGAGACCATGTAGTAGCCCTTGAGTATTTGAAGGGAGCTTACAGAAATGCTGGAGAGAGACTTTTTACAAAGGCAGAGGAGGAGTAATGGCTTCAAACTGGAAGAAGCTAGATTTAGACTAGATATTAGGAAGACATTATTCACCATAATGGTGGTGAGGCACTGTAACAGGTTGCCTAGAGAAGGTGGGGAGGTTCCAACTCTGGGAGTATTTAAAGCCAGGTTGGATGGGGCCTTGAGCAACCTGGCAGGGGAGCTGGAGCTAGATCACCTCTAAGGTCCCTTTCAACCCAAACCATTCTATGATTCCATGATTCTATGAAATGCCTTCCCCTTCTTATCAGCCATTTCACAGAATTACAGAATCACCAAGATTGGAAGAGACCTCAGAGATCATCAAGTCTAACCTGTCACCACAGATCCCTGACTAAACCATGGCACCAAGTGCCACGACAAATCCCCTCTTGAACACCTCCAGGGATGGTGACTCCACCATCTCCCTGGGCAGCACATTCCAATGGCCAATCAATGTTTCTGTGAAGAATTTCTTCCTAGCATCCAGTCTAAACTTCCCCTGGCACAGCTTGAGACTGTGTCCTCTTGTTCTGGTACTAGTTGCCTGGGAGGAGAGACCAATCTCTGCCTGGCTACAACGTCTCTTCAGGTACTTGTAGAGAGCAATGAGATCACCCCTGAGCCTCCTCTTCTCCAGGCTAAACAACCCCAGCTCCCTCAGCCTCTCCTCACAGGGCTGTGCTCAAGGCCTCTCCCCAGCCTCGTTGCCCTTCTCTGGACACATTCAAGTCTCTCAATATCCTTCTTAAACGGAGGGTCCCAAATCTGAACTCAGTACTCAAGGTGCGGCCTAACCAGTGCTGAGTACAGGGCACAATGACTTCCCTGCTCCTGCTGGCCACACTATTCTTGATGCATGCCAGGATGCCATTGGCCTTCTTGTCCACCTGGGCACACTGCTGGCTCCTGTTCTCTCCATTTCAGCCATGCTGACAAACTTTTCATCCTTCCAGCAGCCAGAGGAAGAGCTGCAGCAAGTCTCTGTGCTTCCAGTTCAGCATCAGTTCACACAAGTTGAGCCGTGTCACTCTCACTAAGGCAGCAGGTGGCTCAATAATGAGAGGAACCCTTACAAATGCCATAATGTTTTAAGGCAGGAAATGTATATTTTAATAATAAAAAGAAGCCACCTCAGTCACTGGCACTCCAGGGTCATAACATCCTGCACAGACATAATTACCTAAATGCTGCTGTTGACTGATGATCAAAAATCCTGGTGCATGGAGCTTCTTGACTCCCTCTGCATGATGCTGTTGTATGTCAGTATCTGGATAACCATGGAAATGCTAAGCTGAATGTCTCCTAATTTTAGCAAAGATTTACATTTGTCCAAAAAGACTTTGCTGACAGTATATTTATAATCAGGCTCTTAAAATTAATCCTCTCATCAGAGATCACAGAGGGAGATCGCTGCATAACAAAGGAAACCAGCTACAGACAAAGCAACAAAGCATTCACTGCAAAACCTGTGACTTATAATTAGTCAGAAGGAGATAAACAGAATGGAGACACAATTCATGTGCATTCAGAAAAGACTGTTACATTTCCCTGAGATCTTTTCCAACCTTATTGATTCTATGATTCTATGAGAGCTGAGCAGCTAAGCCTACTTTACTAGGTACTAACACCAGAACAACAAACTCTGAGCTGTGTTGAATAGACTAGACTAGACTAGACTAGACTAGACTAGACTAGACTAGAATAGAATAGAATAGAATAGAATAGAATAGAATAGAATAGAATAAGCCAGGTTGGAAGAGACCTCAGAGATCACCAAGTCCAACCTATCACCCAACACCATCTAATCAACTAAACCATGGCACCAAGCACCCCATCCAGTCTCTTCCTAAACACCTCCAGGGATGGTGACTCCACCACCTCCCTAGGCAGCACATTCCAATGGCCAATCTCTCTTTCTGGGAAGAATTTCTTCCTAACATCCAGCCTAAACCTCCCCTGGTGCAGCTTGAGACTGTGTCCTCTTGTTCTGGTGCTGGTTGCCTGAGAGAAGAGACCAACCCCCACCTGGCTACAACCTCCCTTCAGGTAGTTGTAGACAGCAATAAGGTCTCCCCTGAGCCTCCTCTTCTCCAGGCTAAGCAACCCCAGCTCCTTCAGCCTCTCCTCACAGGGCTGTGCTCCAAACCCCTCCCCAGCTTTGTTGCCCTTCTCTGGACACGTTCAAGTGTCTCAATGTCCTTCTTAAAATGAGGGGCCCAGAACTGGACACAGGACTCAAGGTGTGGCCTAAACAGTGCTGAGTAGAGGGGCACAATGACCTCCCTGCTCCTGCTGGCCACACTAGTCCTAATGCAGTCCAGGATGCCATTGGCCTTCTTGGCCACCTGGGCACACTGATGGCTCATATTCAGCTGGCTGTCAACCAGTACTCCCAGGTCCCTTTCTGCCTGGCTGCTCTCCAGCTACTCTGACCCCAGCCTGTAGCACTGCATGGGGTTACTGTGGCCAAAGTGCAGCACCTGGCACTTGGACTTGTTGAATGTCATCATGTTGGACTCTGCCCATCTGTCCAAGCTGTCAAGATCCCTCTAACAGAGCTCTCCAATCCTCTAACAGATCAACACCTGCTCCCAGCTTGGCATCATCCGCAAATTTACTGAGGATGGACTCAATGCTTTCATCCAGATCATCAATAAAGATATTGAACAGGATGAGGCCCAGCACTGATCCCTGGGGGACACCACTAGTGCCTGGCTGCCAGCTGGATGTGGCACTATTCACCACCACTCTCTGGGCACGGCCAGAGAAGAGCTCCACCTCTGACAGGGTCCATGATGAAGAGTCACTATGTCTCCAGAGACAGCATACAATTCTCAAGGTCACTCCACGTCCTTAGGCATACTCCATCTGCATACCCACCCCACAGCTTACTGCACTTTAAGCCTGGTAAGTGGTTTTCTAATACCAGCCATAATTTTGCACCCAGTTGGCATGTGGAAGGCTATATTAAGCCCAGACGATTAATGCTGTCTTTGCTGAGAAGCAAGAAAATAGTCTCTGTGCTATTATACTCTGTCAGCTTTCCCAAACACTTCAGGCAACTAATTCTGAGGACTTTTTGACTGAATTGACATAAAATGCATCCTTCCCCTCTTGTTGCTTTTTAAATGCTTTAGGTTATTTTTATACTGCAGTCTCAGAGGTCGTTGGCAAGAGCATGTTCTGCCTCCCACCAAGCACTCAAGGAAATTTATGAAGACAGTCAGGTCCCATTTGTTCTGGTCATCTTCAGTGGGTTTACATGTCAGCATAACATGACTGAGCATCAAATTATCTGTCATCCCCTGGATCTGTCCAAGGGGGCGTGTTTTGGAACTGTTTCCTTTGCTGTTTTGGTTACTGCTTGCAATAGCTGCAGGAAGAAAAATGTGGTAACTGGTAGATGTGAAACTGGAGAGAGGCCACCTGGAAAAAATTAAGAAAGTTGTAGGTAAGCCATTAGAGCAAAACCAGGAGAAGGACTCAATTATGAGACAGGCAAGGTGGGTGAAAAGTATGGCAGAAATCCCTGTTTATATATTCTTGACTTTCTGTGGCTGAAAGTTGTGTGAACATACCAAGCAGAAGACATTCCAGCTCAGAACTCAGTTTCCTGGGGCTTTCTGCATCCTCATGGAATGGAATGAAGTGGAAGGACTGGTCTTAAATGCTAAGAATAGAATGGAATGGAATGGAATGGAATGGAATGGAATGGAATAGAATAGAATAGAATAGAATAGAATAGAATAGAATAGAATAGAATAGAATAGAATAGAATAGAATAGAATAGAATAGAATAGAATAGAATAGAATAGAATAGAATAGACAAGACCAGGTTGGAAGAGACCTTCAAGATCATCGAGTCCAACCTATCATCCAACATCATCTAATCAATTAAACCATGGCACCAAGCACCCCATCCAGTCTCTTCCTAAACACCTCCAGGGATGGTGACTCCACCACTTCCCTGGGCAGCACATTCCAATGGCCAATCACTCTCTCTGTGAAGAACTTTCTTTTCACCTCCAGCCTAAATTTCCCCTGGCACAGCTTGACACTGTGTCCTCTTGTTCTGGTGCTGGTTGCCTGGGAGAAGAGACCAATCCCCACCTGGCTACAGCCTAAGATGATATTCCCAGGGAACTGGAGATTATGCTCTTGTTAGTGAGCAACAAGTCACACACCAAGGTGAGGTTTGCGGCTCAGGACTGAGTTAAACTGTGTGCACCTACAGGCAACGTGAGGTGGAGGTGTCTGGATCATGACCATAGCCTGGAGAAGAGGAGGTTCAGGGGAGACCTTATTGCTCTCTACAACTACCGGAAGAGAGGTTGTAGCCCGGCGGGGGTTGGTCTATTCTATTCTATTCTCTTCTCTTCTATGCTATGCTATGCTATGCTATGCTATGCTATCCTATGCTATACTATCCTATTCTTTCTATTCTATTCTATTTCTATTTCTATTTCTATTTCTATTTCTATTTCTATTTCTATTTCTATTCTATTCTATCCTATCTTATTCTATTCTATTCTATTCTATTCTATTCTATTCTATTCTATTCTATTCTATCCTATCCTATCCTATCCTATCCTATCCTATCCTATCTTATCCTATCCTATCCTATTCTATTCTATTCTCTGAGTAACTACCTGTGAACCAGCAGCTGAAAGTCTGATGACAGTCACCATGATGAACCAACACTGGCTGCAAAGTCTGGAGGGCCATTCAGCTGACCAACTGTGTCTACTTCAGCAAGAGCTGCACAGGTCTCCAAACTGTACAAGCTGCATTGTCTGGGTCTCTGTCAACTGCAATGTCTTGGCTTTACTCACACTCACATTGCAGCAATGGTGCTAGAGCCAGTAAGAAGTCTTGGAGAGTCTCTTGGTGCCAGAGGCCCAGATGAAACTTGCTTCAGTCACTGCACCTTCAGCTGGCCTTGCTTTACTGTTGTGCCCTGTTTTTCTTGTGGGTTGCACTAATTAATACTTGGTGTCTGCCTTCAAAGTGTTAATGGCAAACACAGTGTGCCCTGATGTAGGTTATTCTTTTGCAGACCCTGGATGCTTTATAACATCATAATCAGTGAGCCTTTAGTTTCTCTGACTCATGTCATCCAGGTAATAGAGCTTCAACAATTTTGAGCAGAAATCAGACCGAGGCCCATCAATCAGAACATTGATGTGTATGCACAAAATGAGATCTTGCCACACTGCAATATTTTGACATCCACTAAACAGGAGATACAGTGGTGCAGAAGCTTATAGAGCCATAGAATCATAGAAGCAATAAGGTTGGAAAAGACCTCAAAGATCATCAAGTCCAACCTGTCACCCAACACCTCATGACCACTAAACCATGGCACCAAGTGCCACGTCCAATCCCCTCTTAAATGTGTCCAGAGAAGGGCAACAAGGCTGGGGAGGGGTTTTGGAGCACAAGCCCTACAAGGAGAGGCTGAGGGAGCTGGGGTTGCTTAGCCTGGAGGAAGCTCAGGGGAGACCTTATTACTCTCTACAACTACCTGAAGGGAGGTTGTAGCCAGGAAGGGGTTGGTCTCTTCTCCTGGGCAACCAGCACCAGAACAAGAGGACACAGTCTCAAGCTGTGCTAGAGGAAGTTTAGGCTGGAGATGAGGAGAAAGTTCTTCACAGAGAGAATTGTTAGCCATTGGAATGTGCTGCCCAGGGAGGTGGTGGAGTCACTGTCCCTGGAGGTGCTCAGGAGGGGATTGGATTAAACTCCCCATTACAGATAAATGTCTCAGCAACATTTCTCAGGTCAGCAGTGTTACCATCTCTTAACCAATAAGCACTTCCCATGACTTCCCATGAGATTTGTGGGTTCCAGCTCCAGTGGTGCAAGCTCCTACCTTGGAACAGAGAGGGTGTTGATGAAAGCTGCTGGTAAGTCAGTTCAGTCCCTCTTGGATCGAATGATGTTTGGGAGACAGAAGACCTTCTGTTGCAGCAGTTTGAACAAAGTGATTTGTTTTACTGTGGTTTACGATGTCAGTGCAGTCATGTGCAGAACACAGCTGACAAAAGGGCCCATATCACTGCTGCTGTGATTCACTTCAGAGGGAATCCTAGAATTTGAGCTAGTTTCTTGGTGCCTGACCTTCAAAAAGGCCAACAAATAGGGTGCACGGATCTGATATCTCTCTGTCTGCTCCTTGTGCTTTTTCCTGTTGGAGAGAGCTAGCAGAATACTTCCTATGACATCCCAGTGGCTAAATGTTCCAGTCCTGGGCAATGTAATTTCTGACAAGGCTAGGCTGCTCATGCAGAAATCAAGAAAAGAACAGTAACAAAATTACTCTCTTGTCATCCACAATGTCCTAACTTTGGAAGTAATCATCCACTCAGTCTTTCTCATTCCTGAAGGAAGTCCAGGGCCCTGTCCTCCACTCTTGCTGGACTGCAGGACCACATTCTCAGCTCAACAGCATAATCCTGGAAGCTTCTGGAGGATCAGGTATTTTGTTTCTGAAGACTATTGCCTTTACCACTTTCATAGAATCACAGAATCACCAAGGTTGGAAGAGACCTCAAAGATCATCAAGTCCAACCTGTCACCACAGACCTCATGACAAAACCATGGCCCCAGGTGCCACGACCAATCCCCTCTTGAACACCATAAATAACACAAAAGAAACTTGAATAGGATGGAGTGCATCTTTTTCCTCAGGCAGAAGATCACACCCAGCTTCATGATTTATGCAAATGCAGAGTAGCCCTTTGCTTTGTAAGAGAGATGAACACCATGGAGATCTTTGCTCATATGTTGTTGGAAAGCTGAAAGGCAGTCTGTCACAACATTGATACTAAAGCTTCAGCAAAGAGAGAGGAAATCATCCTGGCTGGGCAGGACACTGTACTGACAAGCTGGATAATGACAACAAAGCACTGGAATAGTTGCTCAGTTTTGAGGGGTGCAGAGCCTCTACCCCTCAGATGCTTTGGGAACAGGTTACATAGCTGGCAGGAAGGACACCAGCGAAGCTGCTCCTGCCTCCTGGAGGACTGATTAGGACAGCTTTCTCAATATCTGTTTAGGCCTACACTTCAGTAAACACTAGAGGATTTGGCCAAGACCAAAGACACACATGCAAGCATCTGTAAGCCAGGTCAGGCAAGATCATGGATGCATTAGTTTGAGGCCCATAGCCCACGCTGCGCTGACTTCTGTGTTGCAAAATAATCTGCTGGAGACAGGAGTTTGGCTTTGCAGGAAAGCAGGATTGGTCCTTGCTGTCCAGTGAGAAGCTCCTAGGATTAGGGCTGAAAAGAGCTCTCTTTCTTGTGCAAAGACATTGCAAACCTCTTCACTTGGAGCTGCTGAACTGTTACTATCTATAAATCCTTTCTGTTGTCAGTAGCTTGCCTCTTACTTATGGCCATTGTCCCTTTTGTTGCTACCAAGGAAAGAAACATAGCAGAAAGCTTTTGCTTAATGAGCCATCACATTTAAACATCATTTGTCTCAGCTGTTTTCCTTTTCTCATCTACCTTTGCTCATTAAACTCCACCCTGCTTGGCTGTTAACAGCATAATCATGGGGAGCAATAGCATCACAAGACTCCTTGCGCCAGCATGATGTTGCTATCCCCGCTGCTTTCCCCCTTTTCAACAGCTCTGATAGGTCTGTGTTTGCCTAGCTTTAAAGCCAGGGTACCAGCAGCTTCAGAGCCAGCTTACTCCAAAGGCTGAACAGCTGGAACTGTCCTTCCCCATATGGAGCCGGGCTTGGGATGGATTTTCTTGGTGCTGCCTGTGACGTTCACTTTGTCCTTTTGCATGCCTGTCGCAGCCAGTTGCCAGCCCCTGGCCTCTGCAGAGGGCGTCGGGCAAGGGAAAGAGTCATCAGTCTGTTCTGCACAGATGGCACATCAGCTGTGGCACCACTCGGTGGAGACAGAGGACAAAACCAGAAGTGATGTAGAGGAGTGGTATTTGTGCCCCTCTGCAGAGGTGCTGCAGGACATCTTCCAGCATCAGGGCTCTCCCTAGCTTCCTTCCCTGGCCAGGAACTGCAGCAGCTCTAAGCCAAGCAACCAGGGGAAGCAGCAGCCTCACTAACAGGGCAAGGTTTTGGGAAAAGGAAAATGCTTGCTCCAGTCACTCCAAGGCTGCAGATCCTAATGAGAGCTACAGAGAGAGCAAAGGCAGCTGTGATCTGCACAGCTCTCACCTTCATGTAGATTCTTGAATCTGATGCAAAAAAACTCCTGCTGAATCAGTCTGGGGGAGAAAAGCTACACCCATTGACTCTTATCATGACAAACTACAACGAAAACTTAGTCAGTGCCAGTTTTCTACCTGCATGGCTCAGGCTACCCATCTCTTCTCAGCTGTCATTCAGACCCTGATGGATGCCACTTTGAGAATCATAGAATCCTTAAGGTTGGAAAAGACCTTTAAGGTCATGGAGTCCAACAGCAACCCAACTAATTCCCAAAGTAAAATCAGCATTGTATGCTGCCTCAGAGGTTGGCTTTGTGACGTGCCAAACAGGTGGCAAGCATACTTTTGTCACCACCCAAACCACCACACACACATGCACACACAGCACTGAGCCCATCTTTCCCAAACCAGACAGGCTGTGGCTACTTTCTGCAGACAGCTCAGGTTCAGAAAGCCAGAGCTGAACATCTGCTTCTCCGAGGCTTAACCCAGCAAGCTCTACAAGCGAGTTCAGCCTCTTCCATAGTGCAACATTACTCCAGACTTGCAGAGTGTCAGAAGTGCCATGGTTTAGTAGTCATGAGGTGTTGGGTGACAGGTTGGACTTGATGATCTTTGAGGTCTTTTCCAACCTTATTGATTCTATGATAAGACTTGCAGCTCCCCCACACTCACTAGATGTTCCTGATCTTCAGCAGGGGAGGGGTTTGGAGCACAAGCCCTGTGAGGACAGACCGAGGGAGCTGGGGTTGCTTAGCCTGGAGAAGAGGAGGCTCAGGGGAGACCTTATTGCTCTCTACAACTACCTGAAGGGAGGTTGTGGACAGGTGGGGGCTGCTCTCTTCTCCCAGGTAACCAGCACCAGAACAAGAGGACACAGTCTCAAGCTGCACCAGGGGAGGTTTAGGCTGGAGGTGAGGAAGAAATTCTTCATAGAGAGAGTGATTGGCCATTGGAATGTGCTGCCCAGGGAGGTGGTGGAGTCACCATCCCTGGAGGTGTTTAGGAGGAGACTGGATGGGGTGCTTGGTGCCATGGTTTAGTTGATTAGGTGGTGTTGGATGATGGGTTGGGCTTGATGATCTCGAAGGTCTCTTCCAATCTGATTCCATTCCATTCTATTCTATTCTATTCTATTCTATTCTATTCTATTCTATTCTATTCTATTCTATTCTACTCCGTTCCGTTCCATTCCATTCCATACTATACTATACTATACTATACCATACTATTCATCTCCCCTTTTCCCACCCACCAGGTTGGAAAATGCTCTTCCAGCCTCATTAATTATTTCATGTACCTGTCCTTCATAGGCACTTTCGTAACACCTTGTCTGGCACCTGCACAGCAGAGATGATTCCTCTTTTATGAAGGGATTACCTGGAGTCACTGAAGTCTCTCTTGCTCCTCTTCAGTTCTTGCTGTCCAGATCCAACTCAAGGCTACGCTCTTTATTCAGCAGAGGGACTTTGTCAGCGTGGGGAAACCTTACCAGCATAGGTTATGAGATTGAAAACCAAGTAGTTTTCCTGGCAAATATATGGATGGAAATTCCTTTCCCCTTTTGTTTCAAGTGATGTTTTTGGAAGAGGCTTTAAATTAAGCCAAAAAAAGTCATTTATTTTAAAAGAATGCCTGCAGGGGACATAAACCAATAGTGCCTTAATAATGCTTGCATGCTCCTTTTGATTGCTTTAATGCTTTTAATTACAGTGGTAACATTTCTCCTGTTTGACAACTCGGGAAGACAATTTGGCTCAACCAAGAAAGCTAGAGCGTGGGTTATGGGTGATGTACATCACCTTCCAAAATGGCTCACTCCTGCCAGCTTGGAAAGACAGGATGCTCCTGTTGGCATTCTTTTATATCAGCCTGCTCTTCCTTTGGGGCACTGATGGAGCAGTGTTTTCCATGACAGTGCTGCAGCAATGAAACTGCTGCTATTACCACTTTTGGCAAGCAAACTTCGTGGGCATATGCAGAAGCAGAGAAAATAATGTTGGAAGAAACCACAATGAATGATCTCTGCTTTCCTTCCAGGAGAAGACAAGATAATTTCAGTGTGTTCATCCAAACTTCTCTACAGGCAGCAGGGCCCCAGCCATTTATTCCTATGCTTTATTGCTGTGCCATTAGCAAAGGCTTCTTAATGTCTAACTAGATCTTCTGTTTAAGCCCATTACATATTGTTCCATCCCCCAGGAGGCACAGCACCAATTATTGCTTCCAAGCAGGGTAAGGTCAACACAAATTTAACAGTACACACTGGACTGTGAGTGAGGTATCCAAAGACTGGCACTTATGTACATCTGGAGGGCAGCCACAGCCCAGACAATTTTTAAGGGGTCTCCACAGAGAGTAGAAAGGGCTAAAAAACTTCACTGTGGAAAATTTTAACCCAATTTCCTTAGATGGAAGAGAAGGAAGGGAGGTTTTTTCCTAGTGCCTGCAAAAATGGGCTTCTCTACATCCAGAAGAATGTTAATTCAGATCCCTTAGTAACTCAGACTGAGCCATAATTTAATTGGTAAGCAATGGATGATATTTATATCTGAGTAAATTTAATCACAAGTATCTGACTCCATTTGAATGCTAGAAGGCTTTGGGTTCAGTGCTACACAGCATCCTCCAGAGACATCCTGAGTAGCAGAATGACCTCTATCGGTGTTCTTTTGCAGCACAGCCTAGGAAATCACACCTCCAGTCTCCAAGGAAAAGAACAGAGGGAAGAGGTTATGCTCAGAGCTAATGGCACACCATAGCTAAAATCCACTCCTAATTCAAGAACTGGGCTGGGGCTAACAAAATGGAGTGTACTGCTTCGTGACATTCACAGAGAAGTAGAGGAGATCTTCCAGACAGTGACCCATTTCCAAAAGTCAGCCCCTGAATACCTAGCACTTTCTACATCTGGCAATCCTATTTCTCCCTCTCTCTCATAGACACTGCTCCCAGGCAACCAGCACCAGAACAAGAGGACACAGTCTCAAGCTGCACCAGGGGAAGTTTAGGTTCAAGGTGAGGAGAAAGTTCTTCCCAGGAAGAATAATTTGCCATTGGAATGTGCTGCCCAGGGAGGTGGTGGAGTCACCATCCCTGGAGGTATTCAAGAGGGGATTGGACGTGGCACTTGGTGTCACGGTTTAGTAGTCACAAGGTGACAGGCTGGACTTGATGATCTCTGAGGTCTTTTCCAACCTTATTGATTTCATGATTCCATGGACATTTGGGGATAAAGTGCCCTTGCTTTGCTTGTGTTTAATTGCCACCATGGTGCAATGAGGCCATTTTCCTTCTGTATCAGAGCACCCACACGGAGGTTTAATGCACTTCGACTTCAGAGCATTAACTCCCACCTCACACTGATTTGTCTTAAGTCCCCATGCAAACAAGCCCTCAGAGGACTGGGGTTTTTAACTCTCTCATGTGACAGTTCACTTTATCACTAAGTGAAATGTGCTGGAGAAAACTCTCTGCAGTGAATTTTCCCTCTGTTGTGCCTGCAGAGACATCTTTGTTGTGGATTGCTGCAGAACTTCTGCCTCAGCCTAAGCTGGTCTGCTTTGTCACTCTTTTGAACACCTGTATTGGAAGTTTATACTGGCAGAGCAGCACCCCCCCTACACACACACCTGGCAGAAAAGGAACCACTAGCCTGCTCTACAAGTGAGGTATGGAGCTGATCCAGGTACATCAGCTGCTAGGCTTTGGGTCACACAGGATACCTGCAACTCAGCATAGACATTTCCTAAACTCAAGCCTCTTTTGCCCCAGAAACACATAATCTTTTCTGCTCCTCTCACTGGATTTTTCCTCATTAGAGATAGTTGATGAGCTCCTTCAAACCTCAGGATCATGACAGTTGTGCAGGAAAGAACAAGAGACAAATGACTGCCGTTGGCAGGACTCCTGTGCAGGGGTAAATCTTTCCTTCCTCTCTTCCTCCTGGCTTTTTCTTTTTCTCACTTAAGAGCAGTAGGAGTCCTTCACATTAAGCTACTGAACTCCTCACAGTTGGAACAGACAAAGGCAGAGTGAGGAGGGAGGTGATGGAGGCTGAGACAGTGTATTTTTAGTCATTTCGATGAATTATGGAGACGTGAAGCTGATAATTTATTGAAGAAGGGGAACGGGGGACTCTATGTAAATGTTTTCAGATGAATAATTAATGTGGCTTTCCAGCATCAGGGGGTCTTTAATTAAAGCTTCTGTTAAACAAGGCAAGGCAGACGGCCCCGTCTCCTTGCAGCAGTTAATTGCACCTTTCCCATGTAGAGCTAGGATTCAGAGATGAAGCATCATTTGCATCAAGAAAGGACACATTCTATGCAGCCTGAGAGGTGGGAGGCTGTGGGAAACCAGCTCGGTGACCCCCAGGCTGAGGTGGTTTGTTTAGCATATGGGCTGGGTGAGGGGATGTGGGGAAGTGAGGATCGAGAGGGCACCCTGGCCACAAAGCTTTGAGGAACGCAGAAAGCCACTCACAACTGTCTGTAGATTACAGCTTCTTCAAGAGGGACATCCTGAGGGTCATCCAGGGTCTTGCTGTCACTGTTAATACATTTGCCTTCCAAAAGCCTGTCCCATCCCATGCCTGCCTCCCTGTCCCAATGCAAAAGATGGGTTCACAGCAGAAAGGAGCACAGCCTTAGGCAGCGTTTGCAGGGTGAGGAGGCAAACTTGTGCCCTCCAACTATGCAGCTGCTGTTCTTAGCACCAGCACCCTCCACAAGCACCACTTGTGAACTTTGGGCCTGGACTCAAGAAGGATGTGGAGGTGCTGGAAGGTGTCCAGAGAAGGGCCAGGAGGATGAGCAGAGGGCTGGAGCACCTCTCCTATGAGGACAGACTGAAGGAGTTGGGCTCCTCAGTCTGCAGAAGAGAAGGCTCCAAGGTGACCTTATTGTGGCCTTCCACTATCTGAAGAGGGCCTACAAGAAGGCTGGGGAAGGACTTCTCAGGATCTCAGGTAGTGATAGGACTAGGGGGAATGGAATGAAGCTGGAGGTGGGGAGATTCAGGCTGGAGGTGAGGAGGAAGTTCTTCCCCATGAGAGTGGTGAAGCCCTGGAATGGGTTGTCCAGGGAGGTGGTCGAGGCCCTGTCCCTGGGGGTGTTTAAGCCCAGGCTGGATGAGGCTCTGTCCAGCCTGATGTAGTGTGGGGTGTCCCTGCCCATGGCAGGGGGGTTGGAACTAGATGATCCTTGTGGTCCCTTCCAACCCTGAATGAAACTATGAAACTATGAAACTATGACTCTCTTCCTTTAGGGATTCCACAGCTGATGGGAAGAGAATGGGATGAAGGGACCACTTCTACCTATTCGTGTGTCAGACCGTGGCAGGGAACAGGAAAAAGCTACGTGGATGGGCAGAAAGGACTGACAGGAATACACAGCTGCAAAGCATGGGTCTTCCTGTCTGCATGGAGGCAGTGTGCTGTGGATTGTACTGGTCATGTCCAAAACCATCCCCCCAGCTTTTACTGTTGCCTTCCTTGAGGTGTGGGAAGCTGTGTGAGTCAACAAAGTTGGTGAGGGGTTTAGAACACAAGCCCTATGAGGAAAGACTGAGGGAGCTGGGGTTGCTTGGCCTGGAGAGGAGGAGACTCAGGGGTGACCTTATTGCTCTCTGCAACTACCTGAAGGGCGGTTGTAGACAGGCAGAGGTTGGTCTCTTCTCCCAGGCAGCCACCACCAGAACAGGAGAACATGGTCTCGGGCTGTGCCAGGGGAGGTTTAGGTTGGATGTTAGGAAGTTCTATACAGAGAGAGTGATTGCCCATTGGAATGGGCTGCCCGGGGAGGTGGTGGAGTCACCATCATTGGAGGTGTTCAGAAGGAGACTTGATGGGGTGCTTGGTGCCATGGTTTAATTGATTAGGCGGAGTGGATTGGATTGGTTGATAGGTTGGACATGATGATCTTGAAGGTCTCTTCCAACCTGGTTTATTCTATTCAAGGGTCATTGTGGACTTCAGTCAGAACAGAGCATCACTAACCACTGAAGCCACATACCAGTGAGACAAAACTGAGGCCTTCTCCCTCTCAAGGGTTTGGCCTCCCAGAAGGTGTATGATTATTTCCCAAGGGAAAGCATATAACTCTGATAGCTTCAGGAACTAGAATGGGACAGTTAAGGAATGGTAGGAAAGCTGCCCTAGCTGATACCACTGAAGACCTAGTCTAACCCCAAATCTGTCTTCTTTAAACCCCTGAGGGAGAGCAGGTAAGTTTCCAAACAGAGGACAGAGCCTCATTGTCCTGGCAAATGTTCTCTGCATTAGACAAAGATTAGTTCTGGCACATTGGCAGAGAAGCAGTGCCTCACATTTTCCATTCATGTCTATTACCAATAACATCCATAATAACATTATTAAGTAAGGAGGGAACAAGAAAGAGACAGCTGAAACATTATTTGTAATAGAAAGGGTTAAATCTAAAGCAGGCTACAGAGGTGCCCAGAGCAAGTATTTCCAAACACAGAAGGTAGTAAAGGTTTCTTTCCTGCATTGCCATACATGGGCCTAGAGAAGAGGGACCTCAAGGGGTTACCTAAGTTCGTGCCAGTCATCTGTGAAAGAGGTTTGCTTAACTTGCTACAGGTTTCCCTTCATTTTCTGAAGCTCTGGCTGAGGCACACCCTTTCAGCACTGAGCACAAAGCCAACCTGGAGAGCTTCCCCTGAAGTAAGCTCTCTCTGCTCCCTTCAGTTCTCAGGAAGGCAATGCTTGGGATTGCAAGCACGCATTTCTGTTTGCTCTTGACAGGCCTGACATGTGCCTGTGAGCTCAGTGCAGGTTTACTGCTGTGTTTTGTGGAGGCAAGCACTGCAAGAAGGTCTTGGAGGATGCACAGGGAGCCCTCGCCAGCAGTTATGAGGCTCTGCTGCTCTCTGCTGGGAAATGTGAGCACAGTCCTAGCAAGAGGCTGTACTGGGTGAAGTCGGATTTACCAGCATGCTCTGGCTTGGTCTTTGCACACAAACTCTGAGAGATGCCTGTATGAAAGCAAGCATCTTGGTGCAATCTGCAGGCTACTGGTGCAAGAGCAGTCTGGGCACAAGCCAGCAGCCCTAGCCTGCCTCTCTTCCCCTCACATCCCAGCCCTCTCTGCCTCATGCAAGAGCTGGCTTTCTTCATACTGTGCTGTGGTGCTTACCTCTGGCCTCCTCCCAGCCTGTAATTCAGTTACTTCCTCAAAAACCCTCCGGATGGAGGGCAGAGCAACTACCCCACTGTACAGGTAAGGAACCAACAGATGGGCCACTGAGTGACCCACCCACTGTCACAGGTCAGCACCTGAATGCACGGAGATGCTTGTCATGTCTGTCCAGGAACCCCAGCCTCTTCCTCACAGCTTGGTTTTTGAACATTGCTCTGTGCCACAAAGCTGCTCTTTGCTCAGCAGATCTCGGGAAGGCTTTAACTTCATCTGGCTGCAACTGTGCAAAATCAAGTCAGAAAGCTTTGGAGCCACAGCATGTGAGGAAGAGCAAGGCCACAGCCCTGGGCATCAGCTGGATTGTGCAGCAGATTGCTCCAGGCAGCAACCTCAGCCTGAGAGAATGTGTAAGCCCTGACAGCAGCTCCAGCATGGCAAGAGATGAATTCCCCAGCCTGGTGCTGACCAGGGCCCTCTTTCCTATTACACAATGACATTTAATTTTCCAATGTGTTTCATCTCATGCATCTCATTACATGATCCCCAAGAACCAGAGGAGGTGACAGGACCTGAGATGGCCATTTTCAGGATTTGACTATGAGATAGATATATAGATATATAGATATATAGATATATAATGTGTGTATGTGTTCAGTTCTGGGTCCCATCTTAGGAAAGATGTTGAATTGCTGGAAGGTGTCCAGAGAAGGGCAACAAAGCTGGGGAGGGGTCTGGAGCACAGCCCTGTGAGGAGAGGCTGAGGGAGCTGGGGTTGCTTAGCCTGGAGAAGAAGAGGCTCAGGAGAGACCTTATTGCTCTCTACAGCTACCTGAAGGGAGGTTGTAGACAGGCAGGGGCTAGTCTCTTCTCCCAGGCAACCAGCACCAGAACAAGAGGACACAGTCTCAAGCTGTGCCAGGAGAGGTTTAGGCTGGATGTTAGGAAGCAGTTCTTCATAGAAAGAGAGATTGGCCATTGGAATGTGCTGCCCAGGGAGGTGGTGGAGTCACCATCACTGGAGGTGTTTAGGAAGAGGCTGGATGGGGTGCTTGGTGCCATGGTTTAGTTGATTAGGTGGTGTTGGGTGATAGGTTTGAGTCGATGATCTCAAAGCTCTTTTCCAACCTGGTCTATTCTATTCTATTCTATTCTATTCTATTCTATTCTATTCTATTCTATTCCATTCCATTCCATTCCATTCCATTCCATTCCATCCTATTCCGTTCCATTCCATCCTATTCCGTTCCATTCCATTCTATTCCATTCCATTCCATTCCACTCCATTCCACTCCATTCCATTCTGTTCTATATGTATGTGTACATGTATGTGTATGTGTGTATATATATGTGTGTGTGTATATATGACTGTATATATATACATATATGTGTATATATATACACACACATATATCAATAAACTAAGAAGAAATATTCAAAGTAAACAGCCTGTGGAAAGTGATTTGTTCCAACTCTTCACTGCAGACTTGCAGGAAACCAATCAAAGAGGCTCAGAAGTGGTTGGAGCACAATTTATTAACCCAAAAGGGGCTGCATTGTTAACCACCATTATTTATAGTGAACAGCTCGGCCATCTCTGCTGAACAACTGCAATACTGCAGGGACAAATGCAATGAGTTACTACAGGGAGAGGCCAAACCCAGCAGCAGATCTTTTGTTACAGCTGTTAGAAAAAGTGTGCCCAGGAGACAGACACTGAATCTCTAATGGCTATCTTATTTCTCTGACAATTTGGTTAAGTTTTAAGTGAGCAGCAGGAATGATAGCCACAGTCACACAGTGACTCCCAATAAAGGAGGGTATTGCTGATCTGCAGCTGGTGCTTTCTGATTCATTTCAAAGTCTTTAAGTTCCAGACTTAGCATATGGTGCCATATAAATAATGATATAATAATATGCTTTCCCTTCCCCTGTGCTTGGGTAGGCAAAAGCCATGTGATTGATGTTGCAGGAGCACCCTATTTAAGGCATTGTTTTGCTCAGGATTTTGTTTGAATGCATTTAAAATGCACCTTCTGCTTTCTGTAATCTGTGCTTTTGAAAGAATACACAGAGCAGTGATGTTTACTTAATGGAGTCATTCATCTTACTTCCTTGTACAGAATCCTAGCTTTCCAGTACCAGGAGCTAGATCCCTGCAGTAGGCAGTGGGGCTGGCAATGGAGAGATCTGCTGTTTACCAATGAGGCACTGATGAAAGAATGACATGGGCCTTGAGATTTACTCACAGCATGATGCTATTTGAAGCCAGCAGGCTGCTGAGAGCTGCTTAGTCATGTCCAGGAAAGGATGGAGAGGAGAGACCCATGGGAGAAGTTTTGCAGGGAGCCATGCTGTGGAGAAAACAGAACTGGGAAGGCTCAGCACACAACTACCCATACACACAACTGAAAGCAGAAGCCTACTTCAGTTATAGCTAATTGCAGTTACTAGAGCAAACACTCCCCCTTTGAAGCATGTCAGGGATGTTACAGTTCACAGCTTCCCTTTCAGACCCTCAATAAGCCAGCTCTGTAAGCATTACAGTTGCACAGAAACACCTACCTCCAGGACAGGGAACATCTTGACTCTCAATTCAGCTGTTCCTGGATGTTGCTACCTTAGTTTCCAGACTGACTGGCAGCAAGACCTCATCAAGCAAAAACTTCTTCACAACTGTAAGGGTTTCACATGTGAGGTTAAACAGCTGCACAGATCACTGCAGAGCAAACAGTATTTATAAGGGGTGTCCAAGACAAGCCAGTGAATATTCTGCTTACAAACTGAAGCCTGCTCCACAGCTCCTAGGGGAAATATGTCATGCTCAGGACTAACAATGCAAAGCACTGGGCAGTATACAGTACCCTTTCCCATCACATGAGGACAGGATAATCAGTGGAGGCTGACAAAGCCAGCTCCTGATCTCTTTGTAAGAGTACATTCCAGCCACTGCCTAAGACCCTTCAACAATTCTAGATTTTAACAGCTTCTTTCATAGTATCACAGTATCAGTCAGGGTTGGAAGGGACCTCAAGGATCATCTAGTTCCAACCCCACTGCGATGGGCAGGGACACCTCACACTAGATCAGGCTGGTCAGAGTTTTAGGCGGGATGTTAGGAAGAAGTTCTATACATAGAGAGTGATTGCCCATTGGAATGGGCTGCCTGGGGAGGTGGTGGAGTCACCATCCCTGGAGGTGTTCAGGAGGAGACTGGATGGGGTGCTTGGTGCCATGGTTTAGTTGATTAGATGGGTTGGATTAGTTGATGGGTTGGACACAATGATCTTGAAGGTCTCTTCCAACCTGGTCTGGTCTAGTCTATTCTATTCTACTCTGCTCTACTCTACTCCTATTCTATTCTATTCTATTCTATTCTATTCTATTCTATTCTATTCTATTCTATTCTATTCTATTCTATTCTATTCTATTCTACTCTACTCTACTCTACTCTACTCTACTCTACTCTACTCTATTCTCATCCAGCCTGGACTTAAACACCTCCAGGGACGGGGCCCCAACCACCTCCCTGGACAACCCATTCCAGGGCTTCACCACTCTCACAGTGAAGAACTTCCTCCTCACATCCAGTCTGAATCTCCCCACCTCCAGCTTCATTCCATTCCCTCTAGTCCTATCACTACATGAGATCCTGAGCAGTCCCTCCCCAGCCTTCTTGTAGGCCCCCTTCAGATACTGGAAGGCCACAATGAGGTCACCTGGGAGCCTTCTCTTCTCCAGACTGAACAGCCCCAATTCCTTCAGTCTGTCCTCACAGGAGAGGTGCTCCAGCCCTCTGCTCATCCTTGTGGCCCTTCTCTGGACACCTTCCAGCACCTCCAGATCCCTCTTGTAATAGGGGCTCCAGAACTGGATGCAGTACTCCAGGCAGGGTCTCACCAGAGCTGTCCAAGTGAACACAGCCTGAAAAAAAAGGCCCACAGTCAGAAAAACATCAGTCTCGTGCTATCTGGAACCACTGCAGCCACCTGGGAAAGTAGAAGCAGCAAGGCAGACTCAGAGGAGTTGAACAGCTACTTGGCATGCTGTGAGTGCAAACAGCAGTGCTCCAGTGCAAGGTGACCTGAGTGGTCAGCATGGCTGAGGATGCAGACAACACGGTCGTGAACCCAGCGCTGGTGCACTGGGGAAGCTGCTTCTCTTCAAAGGTCAGCAGTGTAAGCTGAAAAACACAGAAACTGAGCTGCTCAGGATGGAAGTGACATCTGTTAGTTTAGCACAGGTTTTGAAGTCCTGCATTCCCTTCCCTCTCACCCTCCACCAATCCCCAGGGCAGTTGCAGCCACTCATGTTTCAACACCAGCTCTTGTCACAGTGGAGCACGGAGCAGAGTATTTCAGAAGCTGGTTACTGTGGTAACCTAGCACAGCTTTTAGCTTTATCCCTTTCACCTCCTCTTTGGGGGAAACTGGCAGTCTGTTTATTTGCTTTTTCTGATGAAGTTCATCATGCAGCAAGATCTGTGTAAAACTGAGGAGAAAGCACCTCCCACATCAACGAGCATTGAAATATTCTTCAGTGCTCTACGACCCTACCTCTTGCTCCTCTCTTTCTCTTTACAAGCTATCAGACATGCCCTTTGCCATCTAAGCCTCCATGTACAACTTCTCTCTGCCTGTCTTCTCCAGGCCTCCTCACTGTCATGGTAAAATAGGATAGGGAAGGATAGGATAGGATAGGATAGGATAGGATAGGATAGGATAGGATAGGATAGGATAGGATAGGATAGGATAGGATAGGGTAGGATAGGGTAGGGTAGGATAGGGTAGGATAGGATAGGATAGGATAGGATAGGATAGGATAGGATAGGATAGGATAGGATAGGGTAGGATAGGATAGGGTAGGGTAGGATAGGATACGATAGGATAGGATAGGATAGGATAGGATAGGATAGGATAGGATAGGATAGGATAGGATAGGATAGGATAGGATAGGATAGGATAGGATGGGATAGGAAGGGATGGGAAGGGATGGAATGGAATGAAATGGAATGGAATGGAAACAGAATAGAATAGAATAGAATAGAATAGAATAGAATAGAATAGAATAGAATAGAATAGAATGAATAGAAATTAACCAGGTTGGAAGAGACCTTTGAGATCATCGACTCCAACCTATCACCCAACACCATCTAATCAACTAAACCATGGCACCAAGCACCCCATCCAGTCTCTTCCTGAACACCTCCAGTGATGGTGACTCCACCACCTCCCTGGGCAGCACATTCCAATGGCCAATCTCTTTCTGTGAAGAACTTCTTCCTAACCTCCCCTTCCTAAACCTCCCCTGGCACAGCTTGAGACTGTGTCCTCTTGTTCTGGTGCTGGTTGCCTGGGAGAAGAGAGCAGCCCCTGCCTGGCTACAACCTCCCTTCAGGTAGTTGTAGAGAGCAATAAGGTCTCCCCTGAGCCTCCTCTTCTCCAGGCTAAGCAACCAGCACCAGAACAAGAGGACACAGTCTCAAGCTGCACCAGGGGAAGTTTAGGCTGGAGGTGAGGAGAAAGTTCTTCACCGAGAGAGTCATTGGCCATTGGAATGTGCTGCCCAGGGAGGTGGTGGAGTCACCATCTGTGGAAGGGTTCAAGAGGGGATTGGATGTGGCACTTGGTGCCATGGTCTAGTCATGGGGTCTGTGGTGACAGGTTGGACTTGATGATCTTTGAGGTCTCTTCCAACCTTGGTGATTCTGTGATTCATGTAGCAACATTTCATTTGTAAAGACACCTTCCACCTCAGCCCTGTCATATCCAACCTAAACCTTCCCTGCTGCAACCTGAGTCCTACCTCTTGTCATAGAATCAATAAGGTTGGAAAAGACCTCAGAGATCACCAAGTCCAACCTGTCACCCAACACCTCAGGACTGCTAAACCATGGCACCAAGTGCCACATCCAATCCCCTCCTGCACACCTCCAGGGATTGCCCTGTCAGCTGTTACTAGAAGATCAACCCCCACCTTGCTGCAGCCTCTTCCCAGGCAGCTGGGAGAGCACGAGAAGGTCTCCCCTCAGCCTCCTTTTCTCCGAACAACCCCAGTTCTACCAGCTGCTCCTCACAAGACCTGTTCTCCAGACCTTTGAAGCGCTTTGTCTCCTTTCCCTGGACCCTCTCCAGCACCTCAGTGTCTCTCTTGCAGTGAGGGACCCACAACTGATCCCAGCACTCAAGGTGCAGCACGGCCAGCGCCGAGCTCAGGGGCACAGTCCCCGCCCTGGGCCTGCTGCCCACGCTGTCCATGGTACCTGGGCACACCGACTCCTGTTCAGGCAGCTGTCAGCTCTCACCCCCAGGCCTTTTGCTGACGGGCAGCTTTCCGATAACGCGGGTAAGGAGATGGGCGGCCGCCAGGATCGGGAATAGGAACAGGAGCAGGTCCGGGAGGAACCGCGGTCACGACCCCCCGAGGCTCCCCGCACCCCTGGGGGCGCTCCCGCCCCGGCCCAAGATGGCGCTGCCCGGCGCTGCCGTTGCCCGGCAACGGCCCCAGGCGTCTTCCGGATCCTCTCCTGCCTACGGCGAGCAACGAGGAGCAAAAAGGGCCGGCGTCGGTTGGAGACGAAGTGCAACCCTGCCCTGCCATGGAGACTCGGGGGCTGGTGAGGGAGGAGCGATGATACCGGACTGGACCCTGAGCCCCCCCCCCCCCCCCCCCCCGCCCCCCAGCCCTAGACACGGATCCGTGCCGGATTCGGGCGCCTGCCTCTCTTCCTCCGCGCACACGCAGCCCCGGGGATGCTTTATCGACCGAGCGCCCCGTCCCGGCTTCCTGCCTCACCTAGACCCCAAATGAAGCGGCGTCCTGCCCTGTTCCCCCTGCCCACAGGCACAACAGCCCCCTCGCCACTTACAGGGATAGGTGCATGTCCTGCCCTGGCTTTCCCCCAGCACCCTGCTTCAGGGAGCGCAGCTGCAGCTGGGACCCCCCAAACCTGCCAGCAGCTGCGATGTCTGCTTCCTCCTCTGCCCCAAGAGATTCTGGCATGAGGGGGAGAAATAGGGCAGGGCTCTGCCTGAACTCGGTCACAAAATCAGGAGTGGGAGGCATGGCACAGTCCACAGCAGCTCAAGGGGTTGATGGGTGAAGCCTACCCAAATTTCAGTTGCTTGCTGGCAGGGAGCAAGACCAGAACTGTGCCAAGCAGGAAGACAAGCCAGGAGCTGAGAGCAGCCACAGCACAGCCAGGACACTGTGCTTAACCACAGGGTGCAGACCCATGGTGCTTGGGCAGGGTACTGCTTAAAGGGCTCCCCAACATTCCCAGACCAGGCAAGGTAATGATTTGGGTCTGGGATTCATCCAAGGGGCTTCCATCCAGAGTCAAAACTACCTGCAATATACACTTAGTGTTCCCCTAGGAAAATACCTTAGTAAGTGATCATCAGGCACAGCTGCACCTGATGCAGAGCTCAAGACCAGGTCTTAAGGCTTGGGTCTGAGCTTAAATTGAGATTTTGGGCTCAGAGGCAGAAGTTGTGGGTAGGATCCATCACAGAAATTAAAGCTCTAAGATGGGCTGCAAAATACTTGCAAAAAGGATGCAGTAAGGTGATGTATCTGGTCTATGGGACTACATGTTTAAAATATTCTTTGTTCTTTATCTGTTAAATATAGCAAGAGCCTAATGGTCATTCAGAATCTGAATTGAAGCAATCTAGCATACCAGCAGCTGCTGAACCATCTAAGAACCAGACATCACCACATGACTTACTTGGGGTTAAGTATCAGTCACCTGTTGCTGAAATTCCCTATCCAGGGAAAAATGGAGTTGCCATCACTGGAGGTGTTCAGGAGGAGACTTGATAGGGTGTTTGGTTACATGGGTTAGTTGATTAGGTGGTGTTGGATGATAGGTTGGACTTGATCTTGAAGCTCTCTTTCAACCTGGTTTATTCCATTCCATTCCATTCCATTCTACTCTATTCTATTCTATTCCATTCCATTCCATTCCATTCCATTCCATTCCATTCTATGATGTGCATGTCCATCTCTGCACAGGCTGGCAGTAAAACACCTGAGGCTGGCTCATCAGCAGCTGTAGTCAAGCCAACAGAGACTACACATGAAATACTGGAGCAACCAAAGGTGTATGAAGACCCCCTTGAAGTCTCCATTACATACATGGAGAAACATAATATTCTGCAGATATTTCAGGTGAAATATCACTTTCCTTTCTTCTTCCTTGAGAAGATGGGCCCAAGGTTAGCTTGGACCAAATTATCCCTTCCCCAGATCCTTCCTTGTCCTGTGCTTTCTGAAGTGTAAACTTAAGCAGTAGAAAAGGACCCTTGATCATTCTGGGGGATTGAAAAAGAGATGCTTACTGTTTAAAATGTAGCTAGTGTGTCAGCAGGAAGTGCAGCTACCTGTCTACCCAAGGATCAATATTTCTTTCCTTCTGTCTCACTTAGGAGATCACAGAAAAACTGGTGTATGAGAAGCCTGATGACCCCTTGCAGTTCATGTTGCTGCAGGTATGGTGCCTTTGTGGGGCTCAGTGGGGACTGTCTGTTAGGCCACAGCAGAAAGTCAGCTTTGCTGAACTCACTGGAAACACAGTCAACAGATGACTATTTCTCTCACTATGTGTCTGATCATTTAGAGGAGGAGGAGCACAGGGCAAGAGCAGAGTGCCCAAGGTGCAAGGGACCACGTGTGCTATAAAAGGAGAGGAAGAGCTATGGGAGGGGAGAGTCAGGTGTGGGGAAAGAATGGGAGGGCTGTGCCCTGGAGGACTGTTGTGTAAGTCAGTGAGGGGGGAGCACTACTTTTGTCATATGCTCCTATGTTCATGCCATATTTAATGCACAATCTGCAGAGAAATGGCAAGCTGGTAACCACTAGGCACCAGTGGTAAGGAAACAGGCTCCTAAATGACCCTTTCCCTTTTGCCCAGGTGGAGTCTATGATAAATGCCAGGCAGACCAAAATGGAAGGAGTACCGGAGAAAGAAGAGGCAGAATAGTTTCTGGAAGAGGTCCTGCATGCTCCTTTTGACCACTCCTGACCTTGTTGTTTTGGTCTTGCACAGGGCCTTCATAGCACCATGCAGTTGTAGCCATTGGCAGTAACTTGGAACATATCTGTTTGTATCTCTCTCTCCTGATTTTACTGTACTGTATGCTTGTGCTTCCCTTTTATACCCTGCTACCAACTATTGGCCTGGATGCACAAACTCAAATCTTAAAGAGTGCATGGCCTTCCATGCACACATGGCACATCTTGAAGAGGCAGGTCTGCTGAGCTCCCATGCAATCTCTGGGTACAAATGTATAAATCCCACATGCAGACCAGCCCTCGACTCTGATTTTCAGTGCAGAGAAGCCTCACATCTCAGACATCACAAGCACAAAAGCAAATGGAATTGAAAAGCAGCCCCAGATGACCCACAGTCCTCTCTTTCTTTCATGCTGCATTGGTGGCTTACTGTCTCCATCCATGCAGCAGCACCAATGCCCATCTAATCCTTTGAGAGGCTGAATCTGTGGCTTTCCTGTTGCCCCAGAGCTCATATGATGCAGAAACCACAGAATCACACAGAATCACTATGGCTAATTTAAGATCATAGAGTTCCATCATTAGCTAACTCTATGAGAGACACTATTACACTTTATCCTTGAGCATCATATTTAGATGGCTTTTAAACACACCCAGGGGTGGGGATTCAACTACTTCCCTGGGTAGCCTGTTCCAGTCTTTGATAACCCTTTCAGGATAGAAGTTTTTTCCTAATACCCCATCTAAACCTCAGCTTCTGCAATTTGAGGCTATTTACTCTTGTCCTATGAGCTGTGACTTGTGAGAAGAAACCAACACCCACCTCTCTACCTCCTTTCAGGTAGTTGTAGAGAGCAAGAAGGTCTCCCTTCAATCTCCTTTTCATCACACTGAACAACCCCAGATCACTCAGCTCATCTTCTTAGGCTGGATGTTAGGAAGAAGTGCTTCACAGAAAGAGAGATTGGCCATTGGAATGTGCTGCCCAGGGAGGTGGTGGAGTCACCATCCCTGGAGGTGTTTAGGAAGAGACTGGATGGGGTGCTTGGTGCCATGGTTTAGTTGATTAGATGGTGTTGGGTGATAGGTTGAATTCAATGATCTCAAAGGTCTCTTCCAACCTGGTTAATTCTATTCTATTCTATTCTATTCTATTCTATTCTATTCTATTCTATTCTATTCTATTCTATTCTATTCTATTCTATTCTATTCTATTCTATTCTATTCTATCCTACCTCACCCTATCCTATCCTATCCTATCCTATCCTATCCTATCCTATCCTATCCTATCCTATCCTATCCTATCCTCCAGATCCTTCTCCAGCTTCATTGCCCTTCTCTGGATTCACTCACGCACTTTGATGTCTCTCTTACACTGCAGTGCCCAAAACTGAACACAATACTCAAGGTGTGCCCTCACCAGTGCTGAGTACAGTGGGACAATCAACTCTCCTTTCCTGGTAGCCACACTACTCCTGATGCAGGCCAGGATGGCTCTGGCCTTCCTGGCTACCCGGGCAAGCAGCTGGCTGGCTTCTGCCTTTTTGCCACAGTGGCTGCAGCTGTCTCAGCCACAACCATCCCTGCTGGGTTCTGATGACCTATCTTTATGGAGCTGCCCTCCTTCTATCATTGCAAGTGCAGCATATATTTTGATGAACAACAGGAAAGCAATGGTTGCATGTGTCCTCTGCGGCTGCAGAAGACGTTGTCACTCCAGGAGGTGAGAGGTATATAAGACTAAACAATCAAAACCCAAGCCCTACTAGCCCAGGGAACTGAAGAGTCAAGGTGCAAACGTGTCGTTTGGACTGCTCTTGATTCTCATTGTGCTGACAAGCCTCATTTTCATACTATCCAAGAGTCTGTTTCACCCTGTAAAGAAAGTTTTTCTCTCTTGTCTGAAGACTATTGGAAATGTGCACCAGTGCATGCTGTTATTTTGGCCTCATTTCATGTGTCTGTGCAGGAGGTGCCAGAAATTCTTTTGTCACACCAGACTTTTTTAGGCAAGCACTCTAATTTCCTGATGGATAGTAATGGAATGGGTTGTCCAGGGAGGTGGTCGAGGCCCCGTCCCTGGAGGTGTCTAAGCCCAGGCTGGATGAGGCTCTGGCCAGCCTGATCTAGTGTGGGGTGTCCCTGGCCATGGCAGGGGGGTTGGAACTAGATGATCCTTGTGGTCCCTTCCAACCCTGAATGATACTATGATACTATGATTCCCAAATGACTGCCTCTATGGCTATGAAGGGGCCACCACAGAAACTTATCTTCCATCTATCTATCTATTTTCAGCTGAGAGTCTGATGATTAGGTTGTGTGGTACTCCACAGCAGAGCTTGAGCCCAAAAGGTTTGAGAATAACAGAGTCAAGTTACTTGACATACAAAGTCTGTGTCTGAGAAGACTCAGTGCTACAGGCTGGGGACAGAGTGGTTGGAGAGCAGCCAGGCAGAAAGGGACCTGGGGGTACTGGTAGACAGCTGGCTGAAGATGAGCCAGAAGAATGAAGAGCATGAAGAGACCTCAGAGATCATCAAGTCCAACCTCTCACCCAACACCTCATGACTACTAAACCATGGCTCCAAGTGCCATGTCCAATCCTCACTTGAACACCTCCAGGGATGGTGACTCCACCACCTCTCTGGGCAGCACATTCCAATGGCCAATTACTATTTCTGTGAAGAACTTTCTCCTCACCTTGAGCCTAAACTTCCCCTGGCACAGCTTGAGACTGTGTCCTCTTGTTCTGGTGCTGGTTGCCTGGGAGAAGAGACCAATGCCCTCCTGGCTACAACCTCCCTTCAGGTAGTTGTAGAGAGCAATGAGGTCTCCCCTGAGCCTCCTCTTGTCCAGGCTAAGCAACCCCAGCTCCCTCAGCCTCTCCTCACAGGGCTGTGCTCAAGGCCTCTCCCCAGCCTTGTTGCCCTTCTCTGGACACATTCAAGTGTCTCAATGTCCTTCTTAAATTGAGAGGCCCAGAACTTCTTCTTAATGTTCACAATAATATCCTCCAGAAGATGTGCAAATTATTGTGTCTACCTTAGTGCAACAGAACTGTCCTTTTGATGTGCTTCAGAGGTGTTCAGAAAACTATACCTTAGCTCTGGAAAACTTCAACTTCCCATTAAGGCACTGATGCACCACTGCTGTTTGTGCTTGTGAAGGCATTTTAGTTGTGGTGAAGGGAAGCAGAACACTTAGATTGGAATTGGAAACCCTGATTTTAATCTTGATTCCAGAGTGACTGTCCATTTTCCATGATTTCTTTCCCAAACTCTTGGATTCGTGTTTCTTCTTCCTAAGTGGACATTTATCAGCGTGGCATTAAACTGTCACTAAGCTTCTTGCCCTGGGTGCTGTGAATGAATGAGCAGTTCATTGTGTGCAACCGAAACTATGCCATATAAGTCCTTATAGCAGGCTAGTCACAGTGCATTTGAATGCCCTCCAGTAGTCTGCTAAGCAACGTGACTAACATCTGTTGTTTGTTCTTTCTTCTCTCCATCAGGGAGATGTCTGTGCTCTGCACTGCATTCTTTGTCAGGGGGTGTTCAGGTTTGGTACCCACACCTGTGCATCCCTGTGTGATTCAAATAAACAGGGATAGGTCGTGGAGTTGGCAGATGGGGAGGTTGGAGGTAGTTTGTAGTTTCCAAGGGTGTTTCTTTTGTAGTGGTGGGTTTTTTTTGTTGTTTTTTTTATCACAGAATCACCAAGGTTGGAAGAGACGTCAAAGATCATCGAGTCCAGCCTGTCACCCACCACCTCATGACTAGGCCATGGCACCAAGTGCCACATCCAGTCCCCTCTTGAACACCTCCAGGGATGGTGACTCCACCACCTCCCTGGGCAGCACATTCCAATGGCTAACAACTCTCTTGGTGAAGAACTTTCTCCTCACCTCCAGCCTAAACTTCCCCTGGCACAGCTTAAGACTGTGTCCCCTTGTTCTGGTGCTGGTTGCTAGAGAGAAGAGAACAACCCCTTCATGGCTACAACCACCTTTCAGGTAGTTGTAGAGAGCAACAAGGTCTCCCCTGAGCCTCCTCTTCTCCAGGCTAAACAACCCCAGCTCCCTCAGCCTCTCCTCACAGGGCTGTGCTCAAGGCCTCTCCCCAGCCTTGTTGCCCTTCTCTGGACACGTTCAAGTGTCTCAATGTCCTTCTTAAACTGAGGGGCCCAGAACTGGACACAGGACTCAAGGTGTGGCCTAACCAATGCAGAGTACAGGGGCACAATGACTTCCCTGCTCCTGCTGGCCACACTATTCCTAATGCAGGCCAGGATGCCATTGGCCTTCTTGGCCACCTGGGCACACTGCTGGCTCATGTTTAGGCAGCTGTCAATGAGTTTGAGCTGGGTGCTGAGAAAATGCAGCATTTTTGTGGACAGGACTTTGTTGCTCCATGGGCTGGCATAGAAATGTGATGTGCAGTTCGTCTGCCAAATAGCATCCACAGACCATTTCTGTTCTTTACCTTGTAGTCCTCCAGAAGCACGATATGGAGAGGCCAACCAGCATGAAGTTATATTCACCTTGAAACAGGTGTCTTGGATCAAAATTTCAAGATCCCTTTTTGCTGTCTTTGTATGGAACCTAAAATGACTCAGAGGCCCCAAGCAGTACTGAAGTTGCCTTCAGTAGAAACAAGAAAGATTGTATCTGCTGATTAAAGATCCTGTGAAAAGTTCACACAGACTCTGCTCCAATTCTTCATTAGGTGGAGAGCACAAGCAGAACAGCTCTTCAGTGGCCAGCTACTTACAGCATGAGACATTTGGCTGTGACTCACTGGATATGAATCATTCCTACGTAACGCCAACTTGAAGCGAGTTTAATGCCACCGATTGCGAGGTTTCACAATCATGTGAAACTCAAAGGAAGCAGCATTAATTGTTCAGGGCTGGCCCATCAGAAATGGAAATAAATTAAACTCTGGGCAAAGCCCAACAGGGAGCTTAGGTCAAGAGAGAGCTCAAGCTGAAGAGTGGAGAGTGTGGGAGCACTTACAAAGGGGTTATGCTTGGGCAAATTCATCAAACCCCATCCGACATGCCTTCGGATTGTGTTCAGGGGAAAGCTTCTCCTGCCCATTCTCCCAGGCAGATGAAATGCAGAATTAAAAGAAGACAATAGCCATGGTGACCTAATTGTGGCCTTCCAGTATCTGAAGGGGGCTACAAGAAGGCTGGGGAGGGACTTCTCAGGATCTCAGGCAGTGATAGGACTAGGGGGAATGGAATGAAGCTGGAGGTGGGGAGATTCAGGCTGGAGGTGAGGAGGAGGTTCTTCCCCATGAGAGTGGTGAAGCCCTGGAATGGGTTGTCCAGGGAGGTGGTTGAGGCCCCGTCCTTGGAGGTGTTTAAGCCCAGGCTGGCTGAGGCTCTGGCCAGGCTGATCTAGTGTGGGGTGTCCCTGCCCATGGCAGGGGGGTTGGAACTAGATGATCCTTGTGGTCCCTTCCAACCCTGATTCTATGAATATCCATAGCTGCAGCCCCTTTTGGGGAATGCCTTCTTGGACAATATTCTTGTAGCAGCATGACCAGAAGTTCATGGCTATGGCTCAATACAAATGAGAAGGGGAACTTTGAGTTGTTGAGGTGTCATGGGTTAGATGAACAGTCCCTTTCCAGCTTTTCACTGAAGAACAGCTGAAGGTAGGCAAAGGAATCCTAAGAGATTTATGTATACATAATCTAAGACAGCACATTCCAATGGCCAATCTCTCTTTCTGGGAAGAACTTCTCCCTAGTATCCAGCCTAAACCTCCCCTGGTGCAGCTTGGGACTGTGTCCTCTTGTTGTGTTGCTGGTTGCCTGGCAGAGGAGACCAACCCCCTCCTGGCTACAGCCTCCCTTCAGGTTGTAGTTGTAGACAGCAAGAAGGTCTCCCCTGAGCTTCCTCTTCTCCAGGCTGAGCAACCCCAGCTCCCTCAGCCTCTCCTCACAGGGCTGTGCTCCAAACCCCTCCCCAGCTTTCTTGCCCTTCTCTGGACACATTCCAGCAACTCAACATCTTTCCTAAACTGAGGGGCCCAGAAGGTGCACAGCTGTCTAGTAAGGTTCACAATATAAAGAGGTAGGCAATGAAGCTAAGAGGAGGTAACACCCAGATTATGGAATCACCTAGTCCAAAGCTTAAGAATTGTTCTTGCCCATTATGAGGCATGATTCATATTAGGATTAGAGAATTTTTAGGAACCAGAAATGACCTCTGTCCTTCCTCCTTCCTGTTCCTCAGCTTATCTTCTAGCATAAAACAGGAAACAGGTGAACAAAGGCATGTGGAATGCACAATTGTTTGGTAATGGGGAAAATGCAGGTCATGTCAGCCCTTGAAGAGAAACACTTCCTACCTTGAGGAGATTTTGGTGTCTGGACAGATGAGTAGTTATTAGGGAGAAAGAGATATTGAACTGAGACCCAAAGATTGTTAACAGTGACTCAAAGTTGCATAAACCCCATGAACAGCACAGGAGTCCCTTTGAAGAGTGGAACAATGCCTGCTCTACCCAGGATTGTTTAAGTATCCCTTGGGTCCAACAGCATATCCTGCATCTATTACAAGAGGGCCCTATTACAAGAGGGATATGGAGGTGCTGGAAGTTGTCCAGAGAAGGGCCACAAGGATGAGCAGAGGGCTGGAGCACCTCTCCTGTGAGGACAGACTGAAGGAGTTGGGGCTGTTCAGTCTGGAGAAGAGAAGGTTCTGAGGTGACCTAATTGTGGCCTTCCAGTGTCTGAAGGGGGCTACAGGAAGGCTGGGGAGGGACTGCTCAGGATATCAGGCAGTGATAGGACTAGGGGGAATGGAATGAAGCTGGAGGTGGGGAGATTCAGGCTAGATGTGAGGAGGAAGTTCTTCCCCATGAGAGTGGTGAAGCCCTGGAATGGGTTGTCCAGGGAGGCGGTTGGGGTGCTGTCCCTGGAGGTGTTTAAGCCCAGGCTGGATGAGGCTCTGGCCAGCCTGATCTAGTGTGGGGTGTCCCTGCCCATGGCAGGGGGGTTGGAACTAGATGATCCTTGTGGTCCCTTCCAACCCTGACTGATACTATGATCTTTGCAAGGAGATTCAGGACAGTGTTGCCAGCTTGCTGAAACCCCTCAGTACCGAAGACAGCTGCTGCTCATTGAAGAACTCAGATTCTGGCCTTGTTTGAATCCTTGTCAGCATAAAAGAACCACCACAGCGACTCCTTGCCCATGGTATGACTCCATGGTGCTAATGTGTATTTCATGTGGTAGATAGTAGTGCATACTGAAGAAGCTCAGCCTGGTGTTGAGAGAAACAGCTCCTACTTTTTGTCCTATGATCACAGAATCACCAAGGTTGGAAGAGACCTCAAAGACCATCAAGTCCAACCTGTCACCACAGACCTCATTTATGTGTCTTAAAATTTCCAAATGAAGACTAAAGATATTTAGAAAGATAAGATACTGAGCAGGCTCCTGGGCAGATTCCAGCACAAGTATAGATAAAATGACTTTTTTGTAGTTACCTTTTGTAGAACTCTTAGAAATTGTTCGTAAACCTTTCTGGCTTTTCGAAACTCCTATGTTGAAAAGCAGCCATGAGTGCAAGGTTAAAAAGCATCTTGGAGGTTGAAACTGAACCGCTCCTACGTGTGTCCATAAGAGGGCAGCACAGACCGGCTGAGCTTTTTCTGAAGGCTCTTAAGAGGCTGAGACTAGCTCTATATGCTCAGCTAAAAGCAGAGGAGAAATAAGGGTCGTGAAACATTTGAAGAACCTGCCCAGAGAGGTGGTGGAAGCCTCATCGCTGTCAATATTCAGCGACAGTTTGGGCTCTGAGCAACCTGAAGATGTCCCAGCTCTTTACAGGGGTGTGGGATTAGATGATTTTTAAAGGTGCCTTCCAACCTAACATGTTCTGTGATTCTATGAAAGGGCAGGACAGCACAAACCACAACTCCATCCATCACCCAGACTCCTGGTAGAGCTGGGTACAGGATTGACTGGGTCGTACCCCAGGTGCATGTCAGGATCTGAGCCTCACAGACTTCTCAAGGAAGTTTCAAGTTAGTTAAACCTTGAAAGAGAGTTTAAGAGGACTAATATTAGACAATGCCTATAGTTCTGTCAAAGCAATGAGTCGGTGTGAGACATCAGGCACACCCGTGCCAAGGCAGAGGCTGTCACTCGAGGAGCACTTTAAACTCACCCAAGGCATGCATGCTATATATTTCCATCTCAGTGCTCCTAAGCACCCCACCAGCCAACACCCTTCTGCTGTTCCAGTTTCCTCCTGCTGCCAAGACTCATGCTGCAGCTTTAACCTGACCATCCTCCTTCTTTCTCTTGGGTGCTCCAGCCCCCTGGCAAGGTGACTGGTGGAGACTCTGAGATAAATCAAACATATGCTTGCAGCATTTGGTTTACAGTGTGTTGGAAACCTGATAGAGACAAGCAACTGTATGTAGATGGCAGTGCTCCACTGCCAACCCCTTACAGCCTTCCAGATCAGAAGCAGCTGATGCAGAGGAGGCAAGCAGGATTGGTTTGGGAGGAACGAGGTATCTCCAAACACTTCTCAACAATGAACTGAAACAATTCATGTGAACAGGTTTCTTTGACTACTTGCAGACAAGGAGTAATGGGCCCCAAAGGAGACCTCTTCTTTCTGCTATGTCATGGCTCATGACTGATGCATGAGATTTTGCAGGATGGGATATTAGACATCAGCAAGGGCAAAGCAGTCACTGGGTCCAAACAGAACAGCTTGTTCTCAGTCTGTTAACACAGGAAACTCAAATGAACTACCAGCACCAAAGGCCTATCACAGGGCCAATGCCATTTGAGAGCTGGGGGCACATCCTAAAAGATATATCAGCACTGACATGTGCAATCTTCTAGAGGGAAGAAAGACTCAAATTCACAAGCAAGAGACATTTGCTAGCAGACCTGTTCAGAGTGAGCTGGCCTGCCCTGATCTTAAGATGAGATTCAAGAAGGAGCCACGTCCCATTTACTGACCCTTTGATGCCATCAAGGGTGTTGGCTGGGGAACATCACTCTTGAAGGGCTTGGCTTCCCTTCCCTGCCACGAGAAATTCCTCCTGGAGGGAGGGGAGCCAGGGCAGCAATTGACCTCAAGGCTTCTCCATGCTACCCCATACTTGTTTTGTCTTCTGGTCTCTGCGTGTACTGAAATGTGACCTGTAAATTGCTGAAAGACCTAATTAGATCAACATCTAGAAGATTTTGGTCTGTGCTTTCCTTTGCAGAAATTAGCCTCAGGCCTGTGATGAGTCTCTCCTGCGAGTTTCCTTCCACACAGTAAAAGAGACATGCTTAGAGGGGATATTTAGAACCCACATCTGTCTCAACGTGAACAAAAGGGCACCCTGATGGTCGTCTTTGTTACCAAGTAGTAGTAGCCCATAGAGATTAACAGCCACTAGCTCTCTAAACTTCTGGGTTGAGACTACCAAGAAAGAGAGCCACAGCAGCTGGCCTAAGACTTAGCAGTGGGGTATCAAGATTTAATTTGTGGCTGCTTTTACCCACATGCACAAATTTCCCTGGGAGCACTGTCCCTGTGGCAGCAGTTCCCTGCTTGTATCCAGTTCTTTATGAGACAGAGCAGCTTCCTCCACGTTGTTTGTCCTTTCTGCCTCCTGTCATGTCAGGAGAAGAAGCTAGGTTCTGCTGTTAATGGTTGGACTCCGATCTTAAAAGTCTTTTCCAACCTAAACGATTCTCTGAGTCTATGAAAGAGCCTCTTCTGAAAGGCTGAAAGCACAGATTTCCATGCAGCCACATGGCTCCATCAGCTTGGACTTTATGCAAACACCCCAAACTGCAAGGCCTAACAAACCCAAAATGCAGCCATGCTTATGAGCTCATCAACAAAGCCTACAAAATCAGGAAAATTAAGGTGTTTGACTGTCCTTCCCCCAAAATATTAAGCAACCCCAGGCCTTGAGGGTGCCTTTTACAGCGCTCTGCTTAGGAATGAAGAGTGCAATGGCATATTGATGGGTGGATTATGCATTGCCAAATGCAAAATACCAGGATTACCAGTGTCACAAAGGTGCCTGTATCTGGGGTTTCTGTAACCCTCTTCACCAAGCTCTCTGAGGTTTTAGAAAGAAGTTACTTGCTGCATTCCACCTCATGCTAAATATATACATACAGTCCTGCTGTTCAGTCTATATGGTTGCAGGCGTAGCTAGAGGGGCAAGCCCAGCTAGCCTGTGGTTTATCCTAACCCACTATAATTAGCCCATGGTTGTTGCTCACGGTATGCCATTTGTCTCCCCACACTCAGCACTGTTTGGTAAACAATTTCAGGGACAGAGCTGCTCTCCCCTCATCTCTCTAGGTGGTGGTCGCTTATTTATTCTCCACACCCCGCAGCCATTCCTCTCTCTTGAAGTTGAGAGGTATAGAAGCAGGGGGGGAAGAGGGGGTGGGAGGGAAAAGGGGGGAAAAATGTCACAGGACTAGGGGAGGCAGCTGTAGGAAAAGCCATGACCCAGCTGAGGAGGCAGGAGGCAAAGCTGGAGTGAGGCCAAGCCAGCTGCAAACCCAAGGGGTGCAGTGGACATCTGTCCCCCGTGCCCTGCATACTCCTCCATGTGTGGATACACCAAGATGGGAGAGGAGGCAGCTGTGAGGAACTCCCTACTCCTTCAGGAAGGAGCTGACTCCTGGCCTCCTTGCCATGGCCCATGGAGGGCTTTGGCAGCAGCCATGAGCCTGAAACCCAAACCTGGCTGAAGGTCAAACCTTAGGCTGGGAAGCAGCTGTTCACAAAACTCCTGGGAATGTGAGAGCAAAGCTGGGTGACAGGAACTGGAGATGGGGCCAGTGGTAGTGGTGCCTTCAAGGGCAGGTCGTTGACCTGGCTGGTGAGGTGGGGACTCTGCCAGGAAAGGTGGCAGCCCCTTTGCTCATGGGCAACACTTGCAGCACACCGTGGCAGGGATACTTGGATCCACTCTTGGCAGTGCTGCTGTGTGCTGCAAGGATGATCACTGAAAAAAAGCTCCCCTCCCTTAGCTGACAAACAAACTGTGTGTCAGACAGAACCTGGGCACAAGTGCACAGGCTCAGCCAATGCTGCAGCCACACTGCTGGGAGAGTGGGATTTCCCTCAACTGTGAGATCTGATCTCCCCCTGCAATGTTGCAAATGTATTTAGGAGCCTCCTGTTCATGGATGGAAGTGGTTCCTTAATGACAGTTATAAGCCAGTCAGTCACAGAAGATCCACGTATGTGCACACCTCTGTCATGTGTGGGCCAAGGGCAAATTCATAGAATCAGAGAATCATAGAATCAACAAGGTTGGAAAAGACCTCAGAGATCATCAAGTCCAACCTGTCACCCAGCACCTCATGACTAAACCATGGCACCAAGTGCCACATCCAATCCCCTCTTGAACATTTCCAGGGATGGTGAATCCGCCACCTCCCTGGGCAGCACATTCCGATGGCCAACAACTCTCTCTGGGAAGAACTTTCTCCTCACCTTGAGCCTAAACTTCCCCTGGCACAGCCTGAGACTGTGTCCTCTTGCTCTGGTGCTGGTTGCCTGGGAGAAGAGACCAACCCCCACCTGGCTACTACTTCTCATGTTATCCACAGTGTCTTGCAGACTAGGCAATGCCTACACTTCTGTTTCCAAAAAAAACCCAACCCAAACCATCCCAACCCAAACCAAACAAACCCAACCCAAACCAATCCAACCCAACCAAACCAAACCCAACCAAACCAAAAACAAAGGGAAAAAAGCAAAATATCCCAAGATAACTGAAGTGAACCAACCCAAGCCACTGTTTTTACCCCATGCAATGTAATTAAATGAAACCATTCAAATTCATTCACACTCTTTGTCTACCCAGTGCATTCTCCTCATAGCCATGCTCAAAGAGCAAGAGGACACAGTCTCAAGCTGTGTCAGGGGAAGTTTAGGCTCAAGGTGAGGAGAAAGTTCTTCACAGAGAGGGTTGTTGGCCATTGGAATGTGCTGCCCAGGGAGGTGGTGGAGTCACCCTCCCTGGAGGTGTTCAAGAGGGAACTGGACATGGCACTTGGTGCCACGGTTTAGTCGTGAGGTCTGTGGTGACAGGTTGGACTTGATGATCTTTGAGGTCTCTTCCAACCTTGGTGATTCTGTATACAGCAGTCCTAATATTTATATTTACATCCTTCCAGCTTGCCCATCCTCTTCAAAGTTCAGGTATCTCGTGTGAGTGAGTCACTCATCCACCCCTTTCGAGAGCCTGAGAATCGAAATTCTTTGAAGCTTTGTGTTTTCGGCGCAACTGCATTCCGATATGATCTAAGAATTACAGAGACACCCTCCAGTCCCCAGAGGACCAGGGAACAGGTTTGGCTAGAAGGGAAAAAAAAAAAAAAGAAGAAGTTTTACTCATGTGATGGGCACCCTACCAATCACACAGCACTTTCCTCATGCAACCTGTGCTCTTTAAAGGCCGGCCAAGGTGGGAGACAGGGGCTTTGCTCAGCTCTGCAGGTGGGTCGGGATTCCTGCTGGGGAAAGCATCAGGAGAAGCTGAGGGGTGAGTGCCTTGCTTCGGTCGTCATCTTAACGAGGCGTGTGAGTGATGAGCGTTAAGAGCAAAGGAAGCTTTTGTGTTCCGTGGCTTTTATTGTAGCCCCTGGGCTGCGTTTGGTACGTGGGAGTCTGGTACCTGGGTAAGGTTAACTGCTAGAAGATAGCTGAGTGTTTCATTTCTCTTACCTCAGGCTGCGGTCTTCTCGGTGGCTGTTTTAATTTGTTTCGTGTGTGTTGCTCCTCGAGACTGAGGAGGAGGGAAAGGGGAAATTAAATATATCTGAGTGATTTAAAAGGAAAGGGGAATTGTTGCAGAGAGATGAAGCCTGTCATTCCCTCTCACTTGTGAAAAATAGGAAAGGAAAGAAAAACCTCCAAACAAACAAAGCTCCTCCCCCCCACCCCCCCCAAAAAAATACCCAACCAAAAAAAATCCCACCCAAGAGCCTCTTGTTTTGGCTGTGCTTAGCTAATGAGGGAGAGGAAAAGCCTACCTCCCAGCTCTATTTCCAAGGTAATTATGCTTGATGATGATTTACCAGGCACTCCGCTCTTCACACAGGCTTCGTTTTGTGGCAGCCTCTCTCCAAAGGAAACTTAATTAGTCTCTGACCCCTGCCTGATGCTGAGCTTTGTTTTTGCTTTATTTTCCTCCCTTGGTAGTACAAAATAACTAGCTGGCTCTTCCAACAGCACAAGCTGTTCTCTGCCAGAGGCAGCTGCATGTCGGGGCTGGTGGGGCAGTGGGGAAAGGCTGGCAGGAGGAGAGTGTGGGTTTGTGTGTGTGCTGGAGGTGTTTGCTTTAAAATAACTAAAAAATGATGAATTGACACTTGTAAAGCATTTGGCTTCCAACAGCAGAGTCCAAGTTATTCCTCAATAGCATCTTTAATTGCATCCTCTTTGAAACTATGTAACTCTGTGTCCCATGGACCTGGAAACTACCTTCTTTTTAAGCCCTTTAGGGACTAACTTTTCTGCTAAAACCAACTGAAAAAGAAGGGAGGGGGAGGGAATGAAAAAGATAGGTCTATTGCTGTGTCCTTAAGAAGGGCCCTCATTAGAATAGAATAGAATAGAATAGAATAGAATAGAATAGAATAGAATAGAATAGAATTAACCAGGTTGGAAAAGACCTTTGAGATCATCGAGTCCAACCTATCACCCAACACCATCTAATCAACTAAACCATGGCACCAAGCGCCTCATCCAGGCTTTTCTTAAACACCTCCAGTGATGGTGACTCTACCACTTCCCTGGGCAGCACATTCCCATGGCCAATTACTCTTTCTGTGAAGAACTTTCTCCTCACCTCCAGCCTAAACTTCCCCTGGCTCAGCTTGAGACTATGTCCTCTTGTTCTATTGGTGGGTGCCTGGAGAAGAGACCAACCCCCACCTGGCTACAACCTCCCTTCAGGTAGTTGTAGAGAGCAGTAAGGGCTCCCCTGAGCCTCCTCTTCTCCAGGTTAAGCATTGAGGACCTGCAAGCCTTTATGCATCAGAGACACAGAAGGTCAGGGTGCGGGCACATCTGTGGCTCACAGAGGCTTCCTGCAGCACCAGCACTGGCACCAGGGCTGGCATGGCACCTCTAGCAGCTGTTCCACGCCACTGACTTCCCCCCATGAGCACCCCAGCCCAGGCATCTCACTCCTGCCTGCAGAGACATGCTCTCCAGCCAGAGCTGGCTGAGCACAAGGAGCAAGAGGTGTGGTGCCCGGGCTGTCGTACCAGAGAGGACCTACCAAGAAGGAGCAGGTTCCTGCTGTTGAACGGTTGAGTTTGTTTAGTTGCGCTTGAGTGGTGCAGAGCTTTGAGCCATGGGTGGGTGGAACCCATGAGTAATAAAACAAATGCCTCCCTTTTCTCTGCATTCTTACACCAGGAGATGAGAATGCAACGCCCTGCACAGGGACACTGAACCAAAGGAGGGTAGCAAGGGGTGAGGTGAGGCCTCTCTAAGCCACCACACTGAGCCCGTCTCGAGCAGGGTGCAGATGCAAATGAAGTTTTGGTCCCTGAGAGAGTTGTTCGCCATTGGAATGTGCTGCCCAGGGAGGTGGTGGAGTCACCATCCCTGGAGGGGTTCAAGAGGGGATTAGACATGGCACTTGGTGCCACGGTTTAGTAGTCATGAGGTGTTGGGTGACAGGCTGGACTTGATGATCTTTGAGGTCTCTTCCAACCTTGGTGATTCTGTGACTCCACCACAATAACTGTCACAAAACATATGGCAATCAACATTTGACCTGCTTCTGCATGGGGCAATGCCAAAACAGTTCTTACCTACTGGCTTTTTGAGCTAGAGATGGAGTAGGACTAGGCTGAGCAGGGGACATTCTTCTGTATGGTGACTGAAAGCCTGCCCCAATCTATAAGAAGAGGATGTGGAGGCTTCAAAAGATCAGCCAGTCCAATGAGTGAGGAATGCACAGAGACAGAGTCCTGTTTGAATCCAAGAGCTGCTGTGAGCAGGGCTTGCATTAGAATAAACCAGAGTGGATAATATTTAGAATAAGCCAAACAAGATTGGAAGAGACCTTCAAGATCATCATGTCCAACCCATCAACCAATCCAACCCACCTAAACAGCTAACCCATGGCACCAAGCACCCCATCAAGTCTCCTCCTGAACACCTCCAATGACAGCGACTCCACCACCTCCCCAGGCAGCCCATTCCAATGGGCAATCACTCTCTCTGTGTAGAACTTCTTCCTAATATCCAACCTGAACCTCCCCTGATGCAGCCTGAGACTGTGTCCTCTTATTCTGGTACTGGCTGCCTGGGAGAAGAGACCAACCTCTGCCTGTCTACAACCTCCCTTCAGGTAGTTGTAGGCAGCAATAAGGTCACCCCTGAGCCTCCTCTTCTCCAGGCTGAGCAACCCCAGCTCCCTCAGTCTTTCCTCATAGGGCTTGTGTTCCAAACCCCTCACCAACTTTGTTGCCCTTCTCTGGACTCGTTCCAGCAAGTCAACCTCCTTCCTAAACTGAGTGGCCCAGAACTGGACACAGGACTCGAGGTGTGGCCTAACCAGTGCAGTGTACAGGGGCAGAATGACCTCCCTGCTCCTGCTGGCCACACTGTTCCTGATGCAGGCCAGGATGCCATTGGCCCTCTTGGCTGCCTGGGCACACTGCAGGCTCATGTTCAGCCTACCATCGACCAGTACCCCCAGGTCCCTTTCTGCCTGGCTGCTCTCCAGCCACTCTGACCCCAGCCTGTAGCACTGCATGGGGTTGTTGTGGCCAATGTGCAGAACCTGGCACTTTGAAAGCCTGCATGAGGCTGTCACCAATAATACAAAGGCAGAAGCCAGCCACTGCAGCAAGGAGCTTCCTTTTCTGCTTCTACAGTTGTGCTGCAGATCTCACAGAGCTGCTGAAAGTAGAGGAAGGGAGAAGGGTCAAGAAAATTCCAAGGGCATGGAAATAACAGATCTGCCTGCAAGTTGTGGAGGCAGAGGGGAAGGCAGGACTACCACACCTCTTGGATTCTGACAGGCTCAGCTGGCCCCCATGGATGTTGAGATTGTTTTAGGGGTGTGAAGGGAGAAGTTACAGTCTGTGTTGTGACCAGAGCATAGCATCATAGTATCATTCAGGGTTGGAAGGGACCACAAGGATCATCTAGTTCCAACCCCCCTGCCATGGGCAGGGACACCCCACACTAGATCAGCCTGCCCAGAGCCTCATCCAGCCTGGCCTTAAACACCTCCAGGGACGGCGCCCCAACCACCTCCCTGGACAATCCATTCCAGGGCTTCACCAATCTCATGCTGAAGAACCTCCTCCTCACATCCAGCCTCAATCTCCCCACCTCCAGCTTCAGTCCATTCCCCCTAGTCCTATCACTACCTGAGATCCTGAGCAGTCCCTCCCCAGCCTTCCTGTAGCCCCCTTCAGATACTGGAAGGCCACAATTAGGTCACCTCGGAGCCTTCTCTTCTGCAGACTGAACAGCCCCAACTCCTTCAGTCTGTCCTCTTAGGAGAGGTGCTCCAGCCCTCTGATCATCCTCCTGGCCCTTCTCTGGACACGTTCCAGCACCTCCACATCCCTCTTGTCATAGGGGCTCCAGAACTGGATGCAGTACTCCAGGTGGGGTCTCACCAGAGCTGAGCAGAGGGTGAGGATCACCTCCCTTGACCTGCTGGCCACACTTCTCCTGATGCAGCCCAGGATCTGATTGGCTTTGCAGGCTGCAAGTGCACACTGAGAGCTCCTGTTGAGCTTTTTGTCCACCAGCACCCCCAAGTCTCTCTCCTCAGGACTGCTTTCCAGCCACTCACTGCCCAGCCTGGATTTGTTCCTGGGATTGCCTCAACCCAGATGCAGGACCCTGCACTTGCTCTTATTGAACTTCATGAGTTTGGCTTGTGCCCACCTCTCCAGCCTGTCAAGGTCCCTCTGGATGGCCTCCCTTCCCTCCAGCCTGTCTGCTGCACCACACAGCTTGGTGTCATCAGCAAACTTGCTGAGGGTGCACTCAATGCCACTGTCCATGTCCCCCACAAAGATGTTGAACAAGCCTGGTCCCAGGACTGATCCCTGAGGGACTCTGCTTGTCCCTGGCCTCCACTGGGACATGGAGCCATTGACAGCCACTCTTTGGGTGCGGCCATCAAGCCAGTTCCTTATCCATCTAGTGGTCCACCCATCACACCCATGTGTCACCAGCCTGGAGACCAGGATGTGGTGCGGGACAGTGTGGAAGGCTTTGCTCAGGCCCAGGTAAATGACATCAGTTGCTCGCCCCTCAGCTATTAATTTTGTCACCTGCTCATAGAAGGCAACCAGGTTGGTCAGGCAGGATTTGCCCTTGGCAAAGCCATGCTGACTGTTCCAAATCACCTTTTCACTACTCTTTTGAGCGAGTAGTGACTCCAGGAGGATCTGCTCCATGATCTTTCCAGGCACAGAGGTGAGACTGACTGGCCTGGAGTTCCCTGGTTCCTCCTTCTTACCCTTTTTGAATAAGCATAAGGAAGATGAAGTGCTTCATGAGGGATGTATGATTTTGTGGTACAATGGGAGCAACAGATACCTTTCCAGAGCTGCTTGGAGCATGGAGTAAAGTCTGTGGTAGTGATAATTGCACACCTTGGACCTAGCCAGGTTATGGCTAAATTTCAGTGTGGACAGGATGTGCTGAGGAACACCAGGCCCATGCAAGTTCAAGGCTGAAATCCCAGAATCCCACCTTCTGTTGTGGAGATTTTGGGTAATAGTTGCAACTGAAGGTGGTTTCCTCATGGATTCTCCAGAAGCCCCAAGAAACAGCATCTGGCTTCTAAAACTAACCTTGACCAGTCTGTAAAGAAGGCTTTCCTACCTCCAAACAGATTTGTGTCCACGGGCAGGAGGTACCTGTCTCCCCTGGGTTGGGAGAACTGCCTACCAGTGTCACACCCAAGGGTGATTGTGAGTCATATCTGCATGCAACTTGCCTCAGGCAAGTCAGCCAAGGTTTGACTCCCTAGTCATGTACCTGTGCCAAGTGCTGTACAAGCTGCTCCTGTTTAACTCAGCTTACCTTCAGGTGTGAGGAACAAGCCTCAGATCTCCTACAGCTTCTTCTCTGGGATGTGTTGGAGGGTCATCTCTCCAGCTGCTGAAATGTTTTCACAGCCTTGGAGCACCTCCCCAGTGTCTCATTTGTGATGCTAATATTAGAACCTCTACACCAGAGACGGGGCCAAACAAGGGGTGAATGAAGCAAGCACTGAGAGGCTGACTCCTTCGGTGCTGCTCTTTTGGAGGCAGAGGGAGGATTTGTACTAATATGGCAACGTCATTGCACTATTCATCTACAGGCTTACAGTAAGGGCTTTTCCTTGTCTTTTCCCATTCCTGGTCTCTCCACCTGCCATTCCTACTCTGGTCTTAGGTAAGATACTGGCCTTAGGCTGCCTAGAAGCTTATTAGTCTTCAACTGATATCTGTGTGGTGGTGACTGTGTCCAGCTTTCCTCTCATCTACGGGAGCCTAGGAGATGGGCTTGCCCCAGGAGAAGAGGCTTGCTTTCTTGGGCTGACAGGCCTGCAATAATACCTACTCAAGGAGAGGGAAGAGAGAGACAGAAACTACCTGCCAGGGGAGAGAAGAGCCAGCTTGTGAGGAGACAAGTGCAAGCTGGATGGACAACCCATATACAAGTTGGGAGTGGTGTTGTTACATTTCAGGGAGGCCTGTAGAAGAGAAAGGGAGGGGGAAAGGGATATATGTGAAGTTGAGGAAAGGGATGGGACTGTCAATGACCCTTGGTGTGATCTGTCTTGTTAGCCACATGGAATGCTCAGCCTTGCTACCTACGTGGCAGCCTGCTTTTCCATGTATTAACCGGAGTTCACATGCCTGCATTTGAGCACAGGAGCTATCCTTGCCTTCTGAACTGCTCCCTGACTTCTGATACCTCTTAGCCAGCCATTAAAGGCTTTTCTAAACTCTCTGGAGTTTGCAGCACAAAGATCCACAATCTAGGCAGTGGTGTCTACAGCTTTCAGATGACTAGAGGACCAGTGTCTGCCTCAAGTTTGTCAGGCTTTGCAGTTTCGTATTGCAGACCATATGTGGTCAAACATCGCTCAGACACAGATCTGATCTGCAAGGCAGTTTTGTGTGGCCACTGGGCACGTTGTTTGGTCAAGCTTTGTTGGGATAGAGCTTCACACTGACCTCATGAGCTGACCATTTTTGAGGACAGGGCTTCAGGTATGTTGGGCTGGCCTCCAGCCACCTGGATGAGACAAAAAATCACTTCCTACACTGACAGTCACCATCCCTGGAGGTGTTCAAGAGGGGATTGGACGTGGCACTTGGTGCCATGGTTTAGTCATGAGGTCTATGGTGACAGGTTGGACTTGATGATCTTTGAGGTCTCTTCCAACCTTGGTGATTCTGTGACAGTGATGGCCACTGTCACCCACACTGTGCTGTGCTGCTGGTGTAACAGTGAAAGCAGTAAAGATCTTTCCATGTCTGACTCTCAAATTACTACAGAAAGGGTGGCAGGAAAGTCTGGGCTTCCCTCTGCCACTGTTGGAAGTCCTGACTATCCTGAAAGTGCAGCTGCTGAGGAGGTAATGTTCAAGAGGTCCCACAACGATCAGTTCCTCAAGAATTTCCCCTTCACTGATGTCTGTACCCACTCTCATTTTCCAACAGCTTCTTTGAAGAATCCCGGAGTCACTACTCCCATCAAGAGAAGGCACTAGTGCAGGTACTCTGGCAGAAGAGGGGTGTTCAAGCTGCTTTTCCTGTTGTCTGCTCAAGATGGGCATACTTAAGCCTTTCTTTATTGGCTTGCATTTTCTCAACCACCCAGTAAAGGCAGCTGTCTCGGGGTGGGGGATTTTCCCTTCCCAATGCACAGGCATGCTTCATCCCTTTGAAAGCAAATTTCCATTGGTGCTTGGATTGTTCCTCTAAGAGGTCTCACACCTCTGACTAGTGCCTTTATGCTGCTCTCTCTGGAAGGGCATGAATTTAATGCAGGGTGCCTAGCCCCAGCCTGGAGGATATAGCGCTCTCAGGAATTTGGTGGGAATGCTACTTGGCCTGACTCCCATGAGCCAGCTGCAGCCTGAGCTGCTCCTTCCCTCCCTTCCTCAGACCTGACCAGGAACTGGGGGCCCAGCTTCAGTTCCCAGAATGGGGGGGGGGGGGGGGGGAGGTGGCACTACTCTTATCAAGGTGCTAAGAGAACAAGGGGACACAGTCTCAAGCTGCGCCAGGGGAGGTTTAGACTCGAGGTGAGGAGGAAGTTCTTCACCGAGCGAGTCATTCGTCATTGGAATGTGCTGCCCAGGGAGGTGGTGGAGTCACCATCCCTGGAGGTGTTCAAGAGGAGATTGGATGTGGCACTTGGTGCCATGGTCTAGTCATGGGGTCTGTGGTGATAGGTTGGACTCGATGATCCTTGAGGTCTCTTCCAACCCTAGTTATTACTGTGATACTGTGTGATACTGTGCTGCTAGGCCACATGCTGTAGATATGTGCACAGGATGCAGCTAAAGCACCATGGTTACCAATATGGTAGTGCTGGCCAAAATGAAACAGCCAGTAGGGGAGATACGACCCCCTATGGTAACGCTGGCTGCTTTGGAAAAGCAATGAAGTGAGAGCGCTGAACTTGTCCCCTGCCCATCAGGGTGTAGCTCGTGCTTCTAGCCAGCTGGAAATACAACATCATGAGCTAAGGTTTATATGGGTGCTGCTGTGGTGATGAAAATCCTATCCAAAAGGGAGCTGGAGGCATTAACTTCCCCCAAAAGTGGTCCAAATCTTCTGTAGCTCAAGTATCAGGGAGAATTCAAGTTGCTAGGTTTACACCTGGGCAGCTTTCTCCTCTGAAATTACTGTGCAGCAAAGGGTACAAGATGTACAGACAGACAGGGAGGTCCTGGCTGTTCTTCTCCTCAGGGATAATTCCTGCTGAGTGAGGCTTATGTTACTGCTCTAACTGAAGACTCTCTGTTTTTTCCCAGGTTGCATGAAGAATTAGAGATGGCAAAAAGTGATGATGGCATACACATCTTGCAGGGCCTATTAGTCTTTGGAAATGTGATCATTGGGGTAAGTGAAGTGGGACAAGTATGAGTGGAGGCTTCCTTCCAGGATGATGCTTCTTAAAACAACAGTTTCTAGTCACAAAATCCCTCTCCACATGTGAAGTCCATATGTAAATAGAAGAGCTGTGCTAGCTGATGAGTTGGGTGGGGAGGGGACAGCAAGCAACAGCAGGGCCTGGTCCTCAAGAGCAGTGTGAACTCTAGGGGAAGTGCCCTTGCTGCTGACCAACACTTTTTCAGCCACCTCCCTCCATACAGTGATGGGAAAGGTTCTGCTAGTTCTTTCAAATCTAGGCTGGATGAGCTTTACCTTCAGTTCTTCTTTGAAGACACAGTACAAGAGATTGTAGAGGTGGGCAGAGGAGTTGAGTGTCTCCTGTTTGGCAGGAAGTTAGATAGTGTTGGATGATAGGTTGGACTTGATGATCTCAAAGGTCTTTTCCAACCTGGTTAAGTCTAGTCTGTTCTGTTCTGTTCTGTTCTATTCTATTCTATTCTACTCTGTTCTATTCTAAAGTTGAACAAAAGGAAAGAGGTCTCTGTCTTTCTCTGTTTCTGTCATTTCTTTGAGGAAGCTTGACCTAATGGATTTCCCAAACTTGCACTTCTCAGATGTGTGGCATTGCCCTGACAGCAGAGTGCATCTTCTTTGTGTCCAATCCCCATGGTCTCTACCCTCTCCTGGAAGCCACAGAAAACACAGATATCTATGCTGCAGCCTGGATTGGCATCTTCGTTGGCTTTGCACTCTTGGCTCTGGCTATCCTTGGTATCATTGGAGTCGTTAAGGCCAACAGGACCTTGCTGCTGGTGGTAAGTTTGCCTACCTATTGCTGCCAAGCTTAAAATGTGCTGCTTTACTTTCACTGTTTACCTTGACAATCATCCCCTGACAAAACCCAGCTTTTATTTGTGATAAGAAGCCAAATGCCCTTGATCATGCCTGTGGTGTCCCAAAAGGTGACTCCTGTGAAGACACATGCCTGAGATGTTCCTGAATCAGACTCAGGGAATTAATGGTCATAGCCACAGAGGAGGTTTAACTTGACTAGCCTGACCCTGACCTTGCCCTGAAGCAATGCAGAAGCACTTATGCAATCAGATGTAGCTGGGATGAGGTTTAGATTCTTGTTTATCCCCACCCCTTGCTGCCTTTCAGCTGTCATATACTATTCAGTTTAGAAGCAATAAGTGATGACTCTGTACAAGGCATTAGTAGGTGTTAGGATAGCAAACATGGGAGCAATTGAGAGCATTAGACATCAGCAGGCAGGCAGAAATTACAGGGGTGGGGACAGACAGCTTTGGATAAACCAAGAACAATGTTAAGATGGGACCAAATCTTACTTATCCCTTTAGGTTGGCATTGGCAAAACTTAATTGGTGCTTGTGTTAAGGAAGGGTAGAGCCAAAAACTGGAATCATCTTTCTCTTGGATTAGTGGGGGATGGCAGTGTGTCTGTTTCAAACAAGAGACACGTGGAGATTTGGACTCTTGCACCAGGGAATTTGTCAGCAAACAGCTGAGGGAAGAGAACTGCCTTAACTCTGAATTTTGGTGTCTTGGCTGAAGACCAGGGCAGTGAGATAGAAGATAGGAGAGGCTGCAAGGGCAGAAGCTGGGGTAAGGAAACAAATATCCTAAATCTGAGAAGAACGTTAGAAAATGTGGAACAAGAAATAGAGACACAAGGTCTCTGAAGAAAGTATGGGAAAGGTTAGAGGGATGGGGGTGAGAGAGATTATGAGAGGGCATCCTAAGGATCTGTTTTCCTGAGTGAAATTTGCTTACAAGGTAGAAGTGCTGAGGAAATCTGAAGATGCAGAAGCAGGAGGATCTGAGTGACACCCTAAATCCCACCTTCTGTTTCCCAAAAGTATACACTTTCCTGCTTGGAGTGAACAACTTCTTGCTGAAAAGCTCACAGCTGGCAAGTCGAAGGAGGAGACGCAGCACCAGCATAAGCTGCCAATGAGATGCAACAACAACAGGGGGGGAAAAAAGGCAAATGTTATTCTAAGACATATCAGGCAAAGTATTTTTCCATAGAGGTATTGATGTCATGATGTTCTGATGAAATCTTATCTGTGAGGTGGAGAACAATTCCAGTCATACACCTTTGAGCGAGGAGATTGCGAAGTGAAACAAGCACAGGGAAAGGCTAGGTGGAAAGCACTGAGGAGAGTAGGAAGCTTAGCCTCCTCTGCCTTGAACAGGGTTTCAAGCTCAGTCTTGGGGGGGAAAAAAAGGTGTTTCACTGTTTCTCCAAGAGCTAACTGTACTGTCCATCTCCCACAGTATATTATTCTGATGCTGATCACTTATGCATTTGAAATGGCTTCCTGCATCACAGCAGCAACTCACCGAGACTTTGTGAGTATTTCTTTCCTCAAGTGTTCTTCCAACCATGCTGTGAAACACTGCAGTCCTAGGGCACAGTGGTCCTGTGGAGTATAGTAAGTGGCCTGTGTGGTGGCACCACTGTAAACTCAAAAGGACTACTGCAGAGTTAGAATAAGGCCTCGTATGGGTGGTGACTGGCTGGAAAGCAGCCCTGAGGAGAGAGACTTGGGGGTGCTGGTGGAGGAGAGGCTCAACAGGAGCTCTCAGTGTGCACTTGCAGCCCAGAAAGCCAATCAGATCCTGGGCTGCATCAGGAGAAGTGTGGCCAGCAGGGCAAGGGAGGTGATTCTCCCCCTCTACTCAGCTCTGCTGAGACCCCACCTGGAGTATTGCATCCAGTTCTGGAGCCCCTATTCCAAGAGGGATCTGGAGGTGCTGGAAGGTGTCCAGAGAAGGGCCATGAGGATGAGCAGAGGGCTGGAGCACCTCTCCTGTGAGGACAGACTGAAGGAGTTGGGGCTGTTCAGTCTGGAGAAGAGAAGGCTTTGAGGTGACCTCATTGTGGCCTTCCAGTATCTGAAGGGGGCTACAGGAAGGCTGGGGAGGGACTGCTCAGGATCTCAGGTAGTGATAGGACCAGGGGGAATGGAATGAATCTGGAGGTGGGGAGATTGAGGCTGGAGGTGAGGAGGAAGTTCTTCCCCATGAGAGTGGTGAAGCCCTGGAATGGGTTGTCCAGGGAGGTGGTTGAAACCCTGTTCCTGGAGGTGTTTAAGCCCAGGCTGGCTGAGGCTGTGGCCAGGCTGATCTAGTGTGGGGTGTCCCTGCCCATGGCAGGGGGGTTGGAACTAGATGATCCTTGTGCTCCCTTCCAACCCTGACTGATTCTATGAAAGGTCTCCAATGGCATTATTTTCATCAAGGGAATAACTTTGTTGTTTTTGACAGGGTTTTGTTATTTTTAACATTTTTTAAGTGCTTACAAACTTATTGTTGAGGAAATACCAGTAGGCGTTAGCTGAATCATCAACAAATGCAGAAGACAAATATTCAGCATTGCCCCAGACAGTGCTTCTAGTGAGGGAAGGATTTTGTGGGTTGAGATATTTTGAGCACAAGCCCTATGAGGAGAGGCTAAAGAAGCTGGGGTTGTTTAGCCTGGAGAAGAGGAGGCTCAGGGAAGATCTTATTGCTGTCTACAACTACCTGAAGGGAGGTTGTAGCCAGGTGGGGGTTGGTCTCTTCTCCCAGGCAACCAGCACCAGAACAAGAGGACACAGTCTCAAGCTACATCAGGGTAGGCTTAGGCTCGAGGTGAAGAGAAAGTTCTTCCCAGAAAGAGAGATTGGCCATTGGAATGTGCTGCCCAGGGAGGTGGTGGAGTCACCATCCCTGGAGGTGTTCAAGAGGGGATTGGACATGGCACTTGAAGCCATGGTTTAGTTAGTCATGAGGTCTTGGGTGATAGTTGGACTTGATGATCTCTGAGGTCTTTTCCAACCTCATTGATTCTATGTTTCTATATTGGTAGGGAAGGAAATGACTTGTGGTGATTTAGTTCCAAGTAATCCATCCAATGTAACCTATAGCTACTGCACATCACCTGTGATCCAGCCTCTGGCAGAGCCCTGCTTGAAAGCTGTGCTCAAGATTTCTTTGAATACCCCATTCAAAGATGGTTTTGTTGCTTCTGCTCCTCACAACCCTCTCTTTATTCTCCTGAGTGTAAAAGTGGGGGAGAAGTGGCATTCCCGTTCACCAAAAGGACACTAAAATAAGCAAACAGACCTACCCCCAAATAACCCTCTATTTGCTTCACATGGCCAATTATTTACATACTTTCTGCATTCTTCTCTCTTTGTTGTTTTTTTTTAGCTCACTCCAAATCTCTTCCTGAAGCAAATGCTGGAGAGGTATGAGAACTCAGGGCTAGGCAGTAGCAATGAGGATGAAAGGGTTACAGAAACATGGAATAATCTCATGCTTCAGGTAATAACCCTGAAAACCCTCACTAATTACTAAATGCTCTGCAGCCCTGGAATTTCAATGCCTCCTTGGGGATGCTCAGTAATGTGGAGGATGGTATCTGCCTTGATCCTTCAAGTCCTGCTGCACTCCCCTTTTTGCTTGTTTATCAGCCGGTGAACTGGCAAAGGCAAGCACTTCAAAAATCTCTCCCATAAATCTGTGGTTAATGCCTAACCAGCCATGTGGAGGGGCTAGTTGGGGGGGGGGGGGGCTGTGACCTGACCCCATAAAGACCTTTCCCTTCTCCTCTCCCACAGAACAAGTGCTGTGGGGTGTACGGCCCCTCCGACTGGCAGAACTACACGTCTGCCTTCCGCGCCACCCACAAAGACGCCGACTTCCCTTGGCCGCGCAATTGCTGTGTCATGGACTCCCAAGGGGCTCCTCTCAGCGTAGAAGGCTGCAACCTTGGAGCCTCTGGCTACTATAACAGCAATGTAAGATCCTCTTGGCTTTAATTAATAGCTGTTGGTCAACAGCACCTTGTTGGAAGGGAAGGAAACGATGAATAGCTTTCCTCCTCCGGTGTGAGCTATTGGTGTGCAAATGATTGCTGGAGGAGAAACAGTGCCTGGTAGGATCCTGGCCACTTAGCCTGGAAAAGAGAAGACAGAGGGGGTCTTATAAATGCATATAAATATCTAAAGAGTGGAGGTTATGAGGATGGGGCTGGGCTCTTTTCATCTGTGTCCAGTGAAAGGACAGTGGGTGCAAACTAGAACACAGGAGATTTCACTTGAACTTAAGGAATAACTTCTTTACTTTGAGGGTGCTGGAGCGCTGGACCAGGCTGCCCAGAGAGGTAGTGGAGTCTCCTCTGGAGACTTTCAGAACCCATCTGAATGTGTTCCTGTGCAGCCTGATCTAGGTGAACCTGTGATTCTTCATTCATTAAACTTCCTCTCCTGGTGATTTTACACTCTTTCTTTGAGTGCATGGCTGGTTGTCATCTCCTTGGCCATCAGTGCTTTCAGATTGATTAAGAGTACAGCAAAGAGGATGATTTGTGGGACTGCAGATAAGATCCTAAGCAATATCCTGAAAGGGGGTGGGGAAACACTTTGAGGGTGGCAGAGCAGTGGAACAGGCTGTCCAGAGATGTCGTGGAGTCACGTTCTCTGGAGACTTTCAAAACCTCCCTGGATGTGTTTCTGTGTGATTTACTCTAGGTGAGCCTGCTCTGTGAGGGGTGTTGAACTAGATGGTCTTCAAAGGTCCCTTCCAACCCCTACCATTCTGTGATGCTGTAATAAGGACTCTCATGGTGAAGAGAGAACTGTTTAGAAAACTCTCTCAGTGCCACCAGAAAGAAGTTACATTTCCAGCATATAGGTGGACAGTAGTTAAATCGAACTTAGTCAAACATAAGGGCATGCTGTATGAGTGAGCAAGTCAGCAGGTCACCTCCTCAAGGTAGAACTTCTCAGTAGACCAGCTTGGCCTATTTAAACAAATTGCTGAGTCATGAGGATCAACTTCTGCACAACCAAGCACTTGTAGGTGGTGTTCAACCTTCCAAATGTACCTGTAGCTTTTTGATTCTGGAGGTCAACTCTGTGTTGGTTGTGTTTGGTTATATATGTATAGTTGGCAAGTGTATGGCATGGGAAGTTGTCCTGGAAGTGTCTGAGATGAACCTGCTTTGCATTTGGAGCTAGAAACATGTAGGCTGTTTTCAGTAAGCCACGTAGCCCTGGCTTGTTTTCCTGAGACACTGTGATGATAGGTTGGACACGATGATCTTCAAGGTCTCTTCCAACCTGGTTTATTCTATTCTATTCTGTTCTACCCAAGCAGCAGCAGGAGAAGAGCATGCCCCCTCAGCCTCTCTTAGAGGTGGATAAGCTTGTCACCTTGCAGTACAAGCTCAGAGCCGGTGTTGATTCATTCACGTTTGCCTTACAGGGTTGTTATGATGCTATTTCTGGGCGGCTGAACGCTCATGCCTGGGGTGTTGCCTGGTTTGGTTTCGCCATCCTCTGCTGGACGGTGAGCATTTAGTATTTGCCTTCATTTCTTCTTCTCTTGCCTTGCTATTTCACACCCAGCTGGGTGGGGGTGGATGAAGGGAGTGACGCATTTGAAAGGTCTGCAGGTTATTGTTACTCATTCGTCACCAGTCTGCCTGTAGCCAGTTCCACCAACAGGGCTGCATTTACGTTGCATTCTGGCTGCCACAGGTAAGGAACTAGGCATCCTTCCTACCTGCTGTGGCTTGCTGCCATCTCAGTGACACAACAGAACACACACACAGAGCTTGCAGATGCTTCTTTTGGTTTATTTTCTTTTTACTTTTACCTGGTTTTGTGAAGGGAGGGTTCTGGGTTGGACTGGGTGGTCCTGGGGGTCTTTTCCAACCTGAATGTTTCCGTGATTCTGTATCGGATCACCTACACAGCAATCATGACAGATAATTCAGTGTCTAGTTTGAAGACTTTGCTTGAGTGTTTTAAGTACTCAGGGTTGAGCAGCCTTGTGACAGACAATCCTCAGTGAGCAGAGAGCTCCTGTCAAATAGTTAGGGCTGCACATATCTCACATATCTTCTCTCTTTGCTGTGAAGCTTCTGTGCAGATAGAGAGCCTTAAGCTTCCTCTGCCTGAACGGACTTTGCTTATCAAGGCCTCCTGTCGTTGTCTCCTACCAGTGGGACTAAATGTGGCTGGGGGAGAGATGGGGAGAAGGAAATGAAGAGCAGAGATACTTAGCAGTCTTGTCGTTTCAGTTCTGTGTCCTCCTTGGTACCATGTTCTACTGGAGCAGAATTGATTACTGAAGGCCCAGTGTCCTCAGCGCTGTCCCGAAGCACCGCGTGAAACTGCATTTGTTCATCTCTTGCTCCATCCTTCTTGTGCCATGCAGGATTTGAAGTTTTCCCACTACCTCTCCCATACATATTTTTGCTCTTCTAAAAACTTGGCACACAGAGATGGTGCTTCCAGAAAAGAATCTTCTTGTCCTTTCTTTGCCCCTTGTTCTGCAGCCTTAATGCCTCCTGGCTGAGGCCCAATTCTTCTTTTGCTGTGCAAGAAGTCCTCTGAGCATGAAATAAGAAGTGGTTGGTCTTGATGATCTCAAAGGTCTCTTCCAACCTCCACACTTCTGTGATCCAAAGTGATCTGGTTTGTTCTGCGAGGACATCAGAAAGGAAAAGGCCCATGTATGCTTGTTCCAGAAAAATCTCTCTCTAAAACTAGGTTAAATGTAAATCTCACTGCTAAAGACTCTGGCAAGGGCTATGTGAGCAAAAGTATAACCTCCTGTGACCACTAATGACAGATGCTGGAAGAGAGAAGACTGCAGATGCCTCTAATACACTTTCATCATTCTGCTTCTGTTCCGAGTCTCTGTCACTCCTTGCCTTAGAATAAGGCAGATTCTCTGAGAGTTTAAGTGTGTCAGCAGTAAAGATAAGTCACAGATAAAAAGTCTGTTGCTAGTCAGGCCGAATGAAAGGTCATCACTCCTCAGCAGTGCGCTTGCCTGTATTCAAGCCTACCTCCTGTCACTGATGAAACCACTGCATGTGCTCCTACCTTCAGAAGTGCCAGTCCAGACAAAGCTTCCAAGTGACTCCTTCAAGAAGCTGTTGCGCACTTCACACAAGATTTCACATATTTGTGGGCTGGAATGTGTGCAGAATACAGAGGGGCCTGTGCTGTAGTTGGCTTTGAGAAAGTGGCTGTCCCATGCCCCTAGATTACCACACTTCTTGCTTCAGTTTTATGCATGTACATGGTCATGTCCCCTGTGTAATTCTCCTTCCACATCCCTGGATCACGTAGAAGGAAAGGCAAACAACGGCAGTGAGTAACTCTTGAAGGAAAATGCAAGCGCGGAGTTAATTGAATCAAATCCAGTCCTTGTATCTGCAGCTACAGTTCTCACCCAGTTCAATAGGGGCTGTTTACTTTGGCACAGACTGAGCTGGTGTCCTTCCTAGTGAACACTTCAGTTGCATGTGTCATGTGACAATGCTCCTGTACAGAGCATTTTAAAGTGAAGCCTCTTCTGAAGGTGTACTGGTTCAGGCCCTGACACTTGCCAGCTACCTTGAGTCTTTGTTTTTGTATATTCACCAAAATACTAATTAAAAAGAAACAGAAGTGAAATACTTGTCTTGTTCAAGACCCTTTTTTTTTTTTGTGGGGAGGCACAGTGCTACAGAAACTCTCTAGCTGAATAGTCCCTTGTTGAGTTCTAGGGGACAGAAGGAGGCAGGTGTAAGGGTGAATACCTTGAGGAACAAACAGATCCCTGCAACTCTGAAGGGGTTTTCTGTATGAGTGTGCCTTCAGAAAGGAAAATCCCCATGGAACAGCCACTCCACTGGTTCAGTGGGATGGTGACTCTCTTGGAAAGCCTGGAGTCAGCTATTCCTGAAGGAAATTATTCTTCAGCAGGGTTTTCATGAGACTCAAGGCATGGATAGAACCTGCAGACCATATATGTCCATGGTTTGGATTTGGTTTTGGGATGGGGGTGATTCTGGGGCAGGGGGGAGCTGTGTGCTGCTGAAAGCTACAATAATAGCTACATCTAAAGTAATCTACAGAGAATCACTGTCTGCCCAAGTTAGGCAGAAATGGCCAAGACAGGGTTCTCTGCTGCTTGCCATGAACTGCAAATCTCTGCCAAAGGCAACTGCAGAGAAGAGAGAAATGGGGGAGGACAATGCAGGCACACAGCTGCTGTCCTTTCTTGGCCAAAGCCTTGCTATAACTCTTCAGTCATAGAATCCTTCATACTGCTCTCCTATGTAAATGGCTCTTGCTAGAATTCTTTCTGACACTCAGGTAAATCTGCAAATGGGTGAAACAACTGGCTATGGGACTTTGCAGTGCCTAGCAAGGCTTTCTGTTTATGGAAGTGGCTCGAGATATAGCCTGGAGAAAACTTGAGGACTACAGAAACAGGTGATTTAAAACATTACTTTCTTCCTTGGGTCTTTGGCTTCAGATCCTGATCTGAAGGTCTCTTCCTTGCTGCTACATCTAAATGTGACATGACTATGGTACTGTGCTCAATATAGAGAAAATGCTGCAGGATCTTGAGGAGGAATAGAACTGAGACTACTTTGAATAGAGTATTGCAGTATTAACTGCTCCAGCCTGTTGAAAATCATACCACTGGCCTATTGCATAAGTGGCAGCTTAAGCCAATTAAGTTTGGTTTACTGCAAATTTGCTTTCTGCCTCTTAATCTTTGCCTCCACATTGCACTGTATGATTCATGGTTTGGAAAAAAACCCACCATAAATAAAAGCTGTGATGAACAAAAGACCCAGGAAATGGTGGATCTGTGCAGAAGTTCCACACATGCCACACTGCAACCAGAAGGAAGCAGCTTAATCCACCTGAACTGAGGCAGGAGACAATGGCTGGACTGATAGCAGAACCATGCTGAGCAGGCCAATGGGAAAATCCTGCACAGCTTTTACTGGTTTTTCAGCTTCTGAAGGCTGATTCCAATCTCTGCAAGTTCCTTACCTGGGATGCCACAGGAGGGTGAGGAAGGGATGGAGTCTGTAACAGGAATGGTGGTGAGCTGGCTTATGTGTGAAGAGATCGTGGTCATCCTCAGCTGTTTAGATTGCTGCCTAAAGGTATGGATGTGGAATGGAATGGGAGAGAATAGAATAGAATAGAATAGAATAGAATAGAATAGAATAGAATAGAATAGAATAGAATAGAATAGAATAGAATAGGATTGTATGGAGTGGAATGGAATGGAATGGAATGGAATGGAATGGAATGGAGTGGAATTAACCAGGTTGGAAAAGACCTTTGAGGTTGAGTCCAACCTGTCACCCAACACCATCTAATCAACTAAACCATGGCACCAAGTGCCCCATCCTGTCTCTTCCTACACATACACACAAGAAAACTGCTGGACTAGGAGAGCATGAAGAAAAAACAATTCTCCAGGTGAAAGCTGTGGGGTTTGTTTGCAGATTTGCTCTGTGTGGTTGTCTCTAGATGTGAATATTTACATTTCTCTCCTAGCATAAAGGAAGTGTGTTGCAGTTCTGCCATGGAGTTGGCCACTGTATTTTTAGATTATTAATTTATTGTAATATTCCCAGCTCTGAGACATTAGAAACTCGCTGAGGAACATTCTCTGTTCATGCTTGACAGAGCAGCACAGCCTCCAAGCCAGTTAGAAGCCCAAATCCTCATCTGCCCCCCCTCCACACCCAGGCAGATGTAAGCTGATACCTTTCACGGTGCTGAATGTTTGCGGCTGGCAGGACTGAAGGTCTCTGTTCCTTCGGGCACTAGGGCAATGTGGGGTTGCCTTTGTATATTTTATGCCTTGCCCATATGTTTTTCCAACAGACCTTCCTGCCCCTTCCTCCATTCCCCTCTCTTCTTCTGCATTAGTCTTTTTTGCACAGGCTCTCCAGGACAGGGGAGACCTTATTGCCCTCTACGACTACCTGAAGGGAGGTTGTAGCCAGGAGGGGGTTGGTCCCTTCTTCCAGGCAACCAGCACCAGAACAAGAGGACACAGTCTCAAGCTGTGTCAGAGGAAGTTTAGGATTGAAGCGAGGAGAAAGTTCTTCCCAGAGAGAGTTGTTAGCCATTGGAATGTGCTGCCCAGGGAGGTGGTGGAGTTACCATCCCTGGAGGTGTGCAAGAGGGCATTGGATGTGGCACTTGAAGCCATGGTTTAGTAGTCATGAGGTACTGGGTGATAGGTTGGTCTTTTCCAACCTTATTGATTCTATGATTTCTCCTTACCTTGCTGGTCCATACACAACATGCATGTCTGGCCACTATGTGCTGTTCTTGCATCTGGCTACTCACCTCACTGCAAAAATCAGCAGCCAGGCTATTAGAAACATTCAGTATCCTCTGACTCAGATGATTTATTCCCCATCCTGCTCACTGTCCTTGCGTCCTTGTCTTTCACATTCCTTGCAACACAAACTTGTGCCAAGCAAATGTTTATTAGGACCAAGTATGTCCTAAAACCAGCTCATAAATGGAGACTCCTTCTCCCATCCCTCAGCAGCCTTGGCCTCTTTGGCAACTGGGGAAAGCCTCTGCAACGTGTGGTATGCTGGGAACCTCCTGCAAGAACTCTGCCTGTAATCTCAGGCATCTGTCTTTAGGAGATCCCTCTGTGCAGGGATGACTGCTGAGGGTTCATCCTCAACAGGAAAAGGAGAAAAAAATCGAGCTGAGGGTGTTTCTGACTGTGTCAGCTTGCACAGGAGGTGAAATTCCAGCACAGACAAGGTCATCTGCAGTTCTTGCACACTCACTGCTTGAGATAAACTCTTGGAGAGAGCTAAGTGATGAGCAGTGAGGTGCTCTCGCTACTCAGAGCTGTTACTGCCTGTGAGTGAATGCAGGACTGAAAACCTTCCCTCTGTATTTTTGACAAGGCAACACTCACCTCTAGCAGGGTACTCTGTCTGGCACAACAGCTGGAGAAGGTAAACCCAAGCCACTTCAAATAATCCCTGAAGATAATCAAACTACCCTTCTTTACATCTCTCTTCTGCCTTCCCTACCTGACTCTCCATGTTTAAAGCAATTTATATATCAATACAAAAACAAAAAAAGTGAATAAAGCAGTTTGTGAGTACCTGGTGTTTTTTCTGATCTAAACTTCTTCCTCATTCTTAGGAAAGAGGGAGGAAAGCATAGCATGGCGTAGCATAGCATGGCGTGGCATAGCATGGCGTGGCATAGCATGGCGTGGCATAGCAGAGCATAGCATAGCAGAGCATAGCAGAGCATAGCAGAGCATAGACCAGGTTGGAAAAGACCTTCAAGATCATCAAGTCCAACCTATCTCCCAACACCATCTAATCAACTAAACCATGGCACCAAGTGCCTCATCCAGTCTCTTCCTAAACACCTCCAGTGATGGTGACTCCACCACCTCCTTGAGCAGCACATTCCAATGGCAAATCTCTCTTTCTGGGAAGAATTTCTTCCTCACATCCAGCCTAAACCTCTCCTGGTGCAGCTTGAGACTGTGTCCTCTTGTTGTGGTGCTGGTTGCCTGGGAGAAGAGACCAACCCCCACCTGGCTACAACCTCCCTTCAGGTAGTTGTAGAGAGCAAGAAGGTCTCTCCTGAGCCTCCTCTTCTTCAGGCTAAGCAACCCCAGCTCCCTCAGCCTCTCCTCACAGGGCTGTGCTCCAAACCCCTCCCCAGCTTTGTTGCCCTTCTCTGGACACCTTCCAGCAACTCAACATCTTTCCTAAACTGAGGGGCCCAGAACTGGACCCAGTTCTCAGGGTGTGGCCTAACCAGTGTTGAGTTCAGGGGAAGAATAACCTCTGTTGTCCTGCTGGCCACACTATTCCTGATACTGGCCAGGATGCCATTGGCCTTCTTGGCCACCTGGGCACAGTAGCAGTTCCCTGACATTTTTGAGACTGGTTCAGCTCTATGTTATGGCTGGTTTAGGGCTTGGTTTTTTTGGGAGATATTTTGCTTTTTCCTTTTAGAGTTTTGCTTCTCTGGAAACTTTCCCTGTTTAATAATCACCATGTGTGTTATTCTCCTTTCTCCAGCTGTGGTTTTTCCCATCGTTCTGTCCTTTGTGGTTCATTCCTAAGCAGCTACTAAGTTTTCTTTGAAGCCATTTCCTCTGACTGAATTCAAATGTTTCCTGGTCTTTTCAGATAAGGGATTTAAATGATAAAGAGATATCTGTTCCCTGGAGCAGATGTACAATGGAAGAAAACAGGTCCAGTTTAAAGAGGTATCTGAACCCAAAGTGCATCACATTAGTCCCATGAATTTCCAAGGTCTGCAAAAGATATTTCATCTTACACTCCAGTTTGCAAAGGAGATGTGAGATAATTTCTACCCTTTTATACTATGGAGTGAACCAAACGTTCTTGGTTTAACCCTCCTGCTCTAGCTAACTTTTGGGGGCATCAGGACTTGGCTAGGTCTGAAGTTTGCAGCTCCCATTCATTTATAATCATAGAATGGTCCAGGCCAGAAGGGACCTCCAAAGGTCAGGTAGTCAGACCTCTCTGCAGTCATCAGGGACATCCCCAACTAGACCAGGCTGCCATGGAATGGAATGGAATGGAATGGAATGGAATGGAATGGAATGGAATGGAATGGAATGGAATGGAATGGAATGGAATTAACCAGGTTGGAAAAGACCTTCAAGATCATGGCCTCCAACCTGTCATCCAACACCATCTAATCAACTAACCCATGGCACCAAGCACCCCATCCAGTCTCTTCCTAAACACCTCCAATGATGGTGACTCCACCACCTCCCTGGGCAGCACATTCCAATGGGCAATCACTCTCTCTCTGTAGAACTTCTTCCTAACATCCAGACTAAACCTCCCCTGGCACAGCTTGAGACTGTGTCCTCTTGTTCTGGTGCTGGTTGCCTGGGAGAAGAGACCAACCCCCACCTGGCTACAACCTCCCTTCAGGTAGTTGTAGACAGCAAGAAGGTCTCCCCTGAGCTTCCTCTTCTCATAGGGCTTGTGGTTGAGGCCTCTCCCCAGCCTCATTGCCCTTCTCTGGACATGTTCAAGTGTCTCAATGTCCTTCTTAAACTGAGGGGCCCAGAACTGGACACAGGACTCAAGGTGTGGCCTAACCAGTGCTGAGTACAGGGGCACAATGACCTCCCTACGCCTGCTGGCCACACTGTTCTTGATGCCTGCCAGGATGCCATTGGCCTTCTTGGCCACCTGGGCACACTGCTGGCTGATTTTCAGGCAGCTGTCAACCAGTATCCCCAGGTCCGTTTCTGTTTGGCAGCTCTACAGCCACTCCTATCCCAGCCTGTAGCTCTGTAGATCATAACTAGATTTTCAGTGTGACTTTTGCTTAATTTTCACAACCATGAGAATACTGGGGGAAGAGGAGGGCACTTTGTGATTCTTCTCTTGACTTATGGCCAAGTCATTGCTAGATTCTGTGGCACCAGAATACCCTTTCTTGAGCACCACTAATAATCAGCTGTGGCTAACAACAATGACAGAGGTCAGCAGACATGGTTTTCTCTACCACTTTGTGTGCCAGTTGCCATGGTAAGCGGGAAGCACAACCCAGGCATTTTCCTAAAGGAAACTGAAGTCATGAAGGAGGTAGGGAAGAGAGTCAAGCATTGAATTCAGCTGCTGAGTAGTGAAAAAAATGTTTTTTGTTTAACCTAATGATTCATCTGGTTTTTGTAGAGCAGCTGTAGCATCATAACCTTGAGTCCTGTGTCCACTTCTGGCCCCCTCAGTTTAGGTAAGAAGTTGAGTTGCTGGAAGGCGTCCAGAGAAGGACAACAAAGCTGGGGAGGGGTTTGGAGCACAGCCCTGTGAGGAGAGGCTGAGGGAGCTGGGGTTGCTTAGCCTGGAGAAGAGGAGGCTCAGGGGAGACCTTCTTGCTCTCTACAACTACCTGAAGGGACATTGTAGCCAGGAAGGGGTTGGTCTCTTCTCCCAGGCAACCAGCACCAGAAGAAGAGGACACAGTCTCAAGCTGTGCCAGGGGAGGCTTAGGCTGGATGTTAGGAAGAAGTTCTTCCCAGAAAGAGAGATTTGCCATTGGAATGTGCTGCCCAGGGAGGTGGTGGAGTCACCATCATTGGAGGTGTTTAGGAGGAGACTTGATGGGGTGCTTGGTGCCATGGGTTAGTTGATTGGATAGTGTTGGATGATAGGTTGGACTTGATGATCTTGAAGGTCTTTTCCAGTATGGCCTGGTCCATTTCTATTCTATTCTATTCTATTCTATTCTATTCTATTCTATTCTATTCTATTCTATTCTATTCTATTCTATTCTATTCCTATTCCTATTCCTATTCTATTCTATTCTATTCTATTCTATTCTATTCTATTCTATTCTATTCTATTCTATTCTATTCTATTCTATTCTATTCTTCTATTCCACTCTACTCTCCTCTCTTCTATTCTGTTCTGTTCTGTTCTATCCAATGTAATGAGGTGGAACTCTGAGTCTGTTTGATAGATATGTGTCATCATTTCACTTGCTATTGACATTATTATGGGATACTGAATTTTAAGAGTAAATTGTAACCCTCAATAAGAAAAGTGTGTGGTCAGACCCTAACCCTTATCCCCACAGTCTAAACCCAGACAAACATAGCTTGGTGTCGTGGCCTCTCACACAGCAACAAAAGAAGGGTTCAGACCTCACGTCAGAGGAAGACAAAGGCATTTGCACTGCATTTGCAAACCAAATCCAGGAGGAAGAACCATTCCAAAGCATCACTAGAGCACAGGTGTGGTTTTATAAAAACTCCAGTTTAATCTCATGGCTGAGACCTGGCCAAACATCACTTTTTTGTTCTTTGTTGGTTTTTTCTCTGTTGGAATTTTTTTTCCTTTTGTTGTTTTTCTAAGTAATAAGGCACATAAGCAGGCAAGTCCACACAGAAAACAAAGCTTAACAAAAATAACATTCATCAGAGCTAGCAGGACAAATAGTCACAAACTGGGGCCAGTGGGATGGGGATAGTCCTTTTCACAGTGTTTGACTTCCAGCCCTTCCCTTAACCTGGCAGCAAATAGTATTTCAGAGGGGACCAGTGCCTACGAGAAGAAGTTCAATGACCTGGACTGCTGCATGGAGCCCTCAGGAAGCACTTGCCCCCTGCCATCCTTCCTTTCCAGGGCTATTAAAGTCCTGCTCCATCTTCAGTTGACTTCAGTGGCAAGCTTTCTATTCCTTCTTGGAGCAGAATTAGTCTTCACAAGGCTTTTACATTGATTAGGAACAAGCAGAAGGTAAATCGTATCAGGATCAGGCAGAGCCTTCTCCCCCCCACATCTAGATTTACTTTATTTATTATTTTTTTCTAGAGGTGGAGAGGAGCAAAAGGAACAGCTGCAAAACTTGGGCATGCTTGAAAGGTAATATATGCTCAGTAGATTTGTTTGCATTCTCAAGGACTACGGAGGAGCTTGTGCTTTAAAGCCCAATCAGTCCTTGCTCTCTGGTCTTCCCTGATCTCATCCCTCCTCTCCAGGGACATGATCCAGCTCAGGGAAGCAGATTCAGACCTTCTGCCCACCAGAGATTAGCCAGAACTCATTAGCTTCTCTTCTCTGGGCAAAAAGCCAGCTGATCTTCCACCCTTGGTGCTACCAAAGTGGCAGCAGAAAACTGTTCCATGCATCAGCCCAAGTTACACAGATGTGCATGATTCTGTTTCAGCCATTCCTTCATTTTAATTACATTTCCTTTTTAATACATTTATATAAAATGTTCTTTTATATATATATATATATTTATATATATAATTTTAACACAATATTCACCACTACAGTTACTTCAGAACTCATAAAGAAAGGGAAAAAAAAGACTTTAATTGCACCACTTGGACTCTGGATGAGGGAAAATGTTGCAGGGCTTTATGGATGCTCTCTAATTCAGACTGCAGTTCCACTTGAGCTTTAAAGGTGAACAAAGAAGCTCTTCAGTATTCCTGAAGTGACAGTAACAGGATGGACAGCTCACATGAATGTGGTTTACAAGGCAAAATACAATCCTCGCTTCTATTTACTCTCCTGCTCAGAAGGCAGCTCCACATAAGCTGGCATTATCCACGTCCTGCCTTTCCATCAGAGGCTTCCTATTTTTGCCAGCCCAGCCATTTTCCTCTGAGTTACACTCAGGAGAAGCTGCACAACCTCCCTGAATACATTGGGAGTGTGACATCCCATCACTTGTCTCCCATTGGTAAAAGTCCACCTGCAACACGTGTTGGTGATGTCACGTCACGACTGGGACCGGGGACATTGGCAAACTTGGGAATGGCTTTTTACACTCTTCACAGTTTCAGACAGATTGAAGTGTGCTGCAGGATCCCTGAAATGATCCCTGCAGAGCTGCAACTGGTGTCACAGTCTGTTTGGGTGGGTCTTTTCCCTAACACCAGACTTTGCCCTCCTGTGTACAGAACTACAGCATCTGCCCTGGGTTCATCACCTGTAAATCTGATCTACCACTCTCCACAGCACTTCACAGAAAAAGGCAAACCCAAACCAAGCAAATACCCCCAGAATCTTTTCTTAAAACCTCTGGTATTGCAAGGTTGGGTTGGAGGGCAGGAGTTTATTATTCACAATGTACCACTGCAAAACCCCTGAGCTTCAGAAGAGCTTCCAGTCTCAGGTTCAGCCTGCTGCTGCAGGATGGCAGAAGACAACCTTAGGACTCTGAAGGAAGGATGATGTCAGGTCTGCCCCTGAATGAGACCTCACAGAAGGGCTTAATAAAGTTTGGTCTCAGGAAAATCCAACCACACAGCACCTTTCAATGAGAGATGGTTTCTGTCCTCTGACTCTTTCCAGCTATCAGCCTCTGGCCCTTGAAGGTGACTGCAACTATCAGTCTCAACATGGATCCATGGTGAAGCATTGCAAACTCCGCAGAAGTCTGAGCTGGGAATCCTTGCGCCTGTGCAATGGTCACGTTGCAACTAAGTGAGTGCTCTCAGCTCTGCTGGATCTGGGGCTTTACCTCAGTGCTCTTGATACAAACCCACAGAACTGTGGTGATGTGTTTGCATTAAGCCTGTTTGGCTAGGCTCTTAGAAGTTTGCTACACTAGCTGAAGGCTGGAAAGTAAATTGCAGGTAGAGGTGAGATCGAGCTACAGAAGACAGATGTTGTTACAGCATCTCTGCATAATTGAACTCCAGGACCTGGGACCTGTTTCTGACACACCCTTAAAAGTATAGTCTGAATACAGATGTTAGTTAAAGCTGATTTTTAATATGAAGTAAAGCTCTCTACTCATTTTGTATTGCAGGAGTTCTACCACTTATGCCAAAAGCACTACTGCTTACCGGAGCGCTTTTAGGGGTGGAGACAGTGTATCATACACAGATTGCCAGACCTCATTGCTTGTTTGTGGATCAGTTTATAGGAGAGTAAGAAGGAAGGGGGGGGGGAAAAAGGGTAAAAATAAAACAGGGGTTTTAAGGTGCCAAGGTTTCATCACATTTACTTTTTCTTTCAACACATTTCCCCGTGAGTTTGCTGGCTCCTTTCTAGATGCCCTGGCAGACAAAACCTGTAGGAACTGAGAGGCTATCAATCCTTGTCCAAACTATAAATCCCTGTCCAAACTAAACTATTTTGTCAATGCCAAAAAACAATAAATCTGGGCATCATTTCCACACCTTTTTCTTTCTCTAAAGCCTTACCACAGTCCCCCCCATATCACACCTTCCCAAGCCGTTTGCCGTTGACCTAGCTGTGGTGGTTAAAAGCTTTCCCGTGAGGCAGCAAAAAAAAGGGCATTTTGGTGCCACGTAGGCACAGGCCTGTGCTAATGATGAGGAGCATGGAGGATGGGAAATGCCCTAGGTTTAATTGGAGGATGATGACAGAACTGTCACAGATTCTGGACCTGCTGGCCACAGCTTGCCCAGGAAAAGCATAAGCTGAGAGCTGTGAGAGAACATGGACCCCAATAAGAACTGCAGGCTCTTGTCTGGTCTTCCCTCAATGAAGCTGACAGCACAGACTTGGTTGTCATCTCTGTTTCCTCTCAGTGAGGAAGGAGTATAGTGGGGAGGATCAAAGACTGAAACTGGTGACTTGGAAAATCCTTCTTGTTTTATTCCACTCCCTTTGGCTATGGTAGGAGGAAATTCTGCTGCAGATACCTCCCTTGCATCTTGTGGGTCCAGAACTCCTCAAAAGTACTGCGTCATCTTTCCACTTCGGCAATCAAAGAGTGCAGAGAAAGCACCATATGGGCTCTGGGCTCTCCAGCCACAATGACAGTAATTAAGTGGTACATACAGCACAGACCACGGGTTGAGTTTGCTAACAATGTGAAAATGACAGTCCTTAAAAGCAAAAAGCAAAGCAAAGCAAAGCAAAACAAAGCACAACAAAGCAATTAAACATACACCCATTGAGAAATTCTGACTGATGCTCAGTGGCTGTCACACTTCCTACCAGATGCTCAGTTACTGCTTGAATTATGGACCATAATACCCATCTGCAGGCCTACAGGCTCAGGCATCTCCATCAGTTATGGTCCCTGCAAGCACCATTGAAGGGACAACCTCAGTGCCGGCAGCAACACCTGTGTTCCTGTCTCACCTGTAGTCACTAGTGACTCTTAACAGCAACTGGGCAACAACATGGGCTGTGCATGACTTTGCAATTGCCTGTGGTCATACAACAGGCAATTGATGAGCCAGTGTTGAATGTAGAGTTAGAAGCTTTCAAAAAGAAGCTTTGGTTCTATTTCTGTGGCAGGTGTTGCTTATGTGAACAGCCCCTCACACACACACACACACACACACAGAGAATCCCAGAATGGTAGGGATTGGAAGAGACTTCTAAAGGTCATCTAGTTCAACACCCCTGATAGAGCAAGATAGCCTAGAGTAAATGACACAAGAACATGTCCAGGTGGGTTTTTAATGCCTTCAGAGATGGAGACTCCACAACATCTCTGGGCAGCCTGTTCCACTGCTCTGCCACCCTCCAAGTCCCCCTCTTAAATATATTGGTCGCAATCTGTTCTGCAGCCCCACAATCACCCTCATTGTCATATTCTTAATCAATTGGAAAGCAGTGAGGGCCAAGGAGATGACAACCAGACATGTTCTCAGAGAAAAAGGGTAAAATCACAGGGGGAGGAAGTTTAAAAGAAGCAGCACCTGGGGATATGCCACATAGTGGCAATGAAAGACCAAGGGTCAAAGATATGTCAGTCAGGGTGCAAGCCAGCAATAGCCTAAGGACATGCAGATCAGAAGATTCTCTCGCTTTTCTCTGTTGTTGGTAGCATGGAGCACAGCTGAAGATAGTTGCAAAGGTGTCATCTGGCTTCAAGCAATGGTGAAAACAGTTGATACTGGCCCTTGTTATGAGCACAGCTTTGCTTTCATTGCTATCGGCCTAAGAAGCCTCTACCACTGGACGGCCAGCCGCACGCTCATTCCCCAGCCACACAGAACTTGTCAGCCCAAGGAAGGTATGGCTGAGCACACCAAAACCCATGAGCAGGACTTGGAAGATTAGAAGAACAGCTAGGTGTTTCCTGCCCAGTGACTTTGGTTCCAGCCCTTACACACGCTGGAAAGAGCATATCTTTGATGCAGGGATAAGAGCTAGAGGCAGTGCCTTCACGTCTTATGTTTGTTACTGGACCATCCTTGAATGTCTCACACCTTGAGTGACTTGCTCATGGCAGAATTATCATAGGGCACAAGCCCTGTGAGGAGAGGCTAATGGAGCTGGGGTTGTTGAGCCTGGAGAAGAGGAGGCTCAGGGGAGACCTTATTGCTGTCTACAACTACCTGAAGGGAGGTTGTAGCCAGGTGGGGGTTGGGCTCTTCTCCCAGGCAACCAGCACCAGAACAAGAAGACACAGTCTCAAACTGTGCCGGGGAGGTTTAGGATGGAGGTGAGGGGAAGGTTCTTCCCAGAAAGAGTAATTGGCCATTGGAATGTGCTGCCCAGGGAGGTGGTGGAGTCACCATCCCTGGAGGTGTTCAAGAGGGGATTGGATGTGGCACTTGGTGCCATGGTTTAGTAGTCATGAGATGGGTGATAGGTTGGACTTGATGATCTCTGAGGTCTTTTCCAACCTTGTTGATTCTATGATTCTGTGATCTCCTCTTCAGCTTTCCCCAGCCTCCTGCACTGCTTATTTACACTGCCTACATCAGACAATTGAGATGGATATTCGTGGTCCTTCACTGGCAGCTGGGAAGCAAAGGAAGGAGATCCCAAACATCTGGACTTACCTCCATCAGCAGATGTTGTGCCCTGGGCTGCAATGCTTTGAAACAGTGTTTCCTCCCAGGCCTATTATCTAGTTATACCCAGATTTATTTGTCCTTTGCTTTTTCCATAGGGAAGATGAGACTTTCACAGGGCTTGTTAACAGTAAACATGAAAAAAATGCAAGTTCCCTGGGACTGGCTTACACAAAAATAGACAAAAAGGCAGAGAGTGAGGGAGTAAGCAGGGGTGAGAAAAGGGAAGGAAAAGCAAGACAAAGAGACTATGACCCTCCATAACAAAATGCTTTGCAGAAAGCTGAAAGGATTTGGGTCCATCTTGCACCAAACAGTAGCAAAATGGCAACAGAGTTGGTCTTGAACGCTCCCAATGCCATCAACCACAGGAAAGGAGTAAAAGGAGCAGGCTGCTATTCTATCTGCCTCCCACTTCGTCCATCCAGAATCACAGAGCGCCTCTGAGGCTGGTAAAAGCAGCTGGTAGAAGTCTCCAGCCTCTGCCCATTCTTGGGAATGGTCATTTTGTTCCGCAGTGTCACTCCCTCGGGCGTCGTCCGCGACGTCTCGGACAGATCGCCACAGATGGAACCTGAAGAGGTGGTCTGAGTGGGGCTTCTTATGGGCGACAACATCACCCTAGAGTCTGCTGAAGAGGAGGGGTGGTCTATAATGGGGAAAGGGGGACTGAAGAGAATCAGACTCTGGGGCCTCCCGGGCCTAGATCGATAGGAAGGCTTGGAGAACCCTGATGGCCTCTCCATCTTTGAGGACTGTGGGTTATCGCCAGCTGTCTCCCCCTCAGAGGTGCGTTTTCGGCGCAGAACTGGGGCGTCCAGAGCAGGGTAATGACTGGTCTGAGAAGGCTCCAGTGGAGAACCAAGGCTGCTGTGCCAAGGACAGGGTGAGTCCTTCTGAGCTGGGTCGCTGTTTTCTTTCTCTGCCTTGGTTTTCTTCTCCGTCAGCGGGCTCTTGGGGGCCTCCAGGTGACTCCATGCCACCCGCTGTGTCTGCCTGACAGCCTGCTTGGCTTCTGCTTCCTTCTTCTCTGCTGATGGAGTGGCATTCTGAGCCTGCAGGGGCTGGGGGATCTGGGTGTACTGAATCTTGGGTGGTATCACAGGCACTGCTCTAGCCTGGCACATCTTGATCATAAAGGAGGTCCTAACTGCTGACACGCTGACAGGGGCAGAGTTACGACGGCCAGTGGTGGCGTGGGCCACTGCCAGATAGTCCAAGTCTAGATCCATGTGGGCATTGAAATGGGACCCCCAGGAAACACCTTTGTGGGCAGCAGGGCAGGCAGTCGGCAGGGATGGGACAGAATCACTGCATTTTACTTCTTTCTGTCCATACAGGAGGTTCCCAGGGGCAGAGGGCTTGGACAGGCTATCAAACGTGAAGAAATCTGGGGCTGGAAGGAGTGAGTCCAAGTTGAGGGACGATGGCCTAGTCTTCAGCTTGCGAGGTGTTTCTTCACTTTTATTGCTCAGCTGTGAGTCAGTGGCAGAGCATGATGCTTTGGTAACAGTCTCTCCTCCCAGGGCAGTGTCCTGAGACAAGGATAACTCCTCCTTGGTATTCTTTGACTGTGACAAACTTCCTGGACTATTTTTGTATTGTAAAGACAGCTCAGGCTTTGAGCTCCAAAGGTTTTCTTCACTCACACCCACTTTCTTTTCCCCTGGCTCTGAAAGAGGGATTCTGGAGGGCCTTTCTTTCTCAGCTGGTGCTTCCTCTCTGCCGAGGGGGTACCTCAGCTCCTCGGGTTTCAAAGATTCTTCTGGAGGATATGTGTCATTCTCATCTTGCTTAGATTTGCACAGACTAGAGGGGGGAAAGGGCTGTGTTTTGGGCAGCTCACAAGTCACTGGCAGAATGTCACTGCATGGTTGCTGCTGGTCAGTGACATCTATGAAAGAGAAAGGGATAGTCCATAGACTCATCACTGTGTCTTTGCTGTCCAGGGAGAGGCTGCGACTGAAGCGTGGTCTCAGAGAGAGGCCTGTCTCTGCTCTCTGGCTCTGTGGCTGAAACCCCTGTATCATCTTCTCCTGAATGTCCTTGAAGGTGGGGGAGTGGAGTGGACTTGTAACCCACTGGTGATCCTCCCAGGGCTCCACAAGTTCTAAGCCCTGCACATTATCTGTCCATGTGTCCTCATCGTCCTGGTCACCAGTGTCATGGGTTCTGATAACAGCATTGCCCTCCTTCAGCTCTTGGATTCCAGCTCCACTCAGTGCCTTGGAGGAGAATGTGTCCCTTTCATCATCAGTCATTACCTCAGGCTTTTCCCTCTGAGTCTGGGCTCTGGAAAGGCCATCTTTTTCCTGCAGCTGGCAAGTCCTATCTCTTTCTCTCCCTGAATCTGAACATGCTTCTTTGGAACAAGGAAGTACATCACTTGGGGAAATATCATTAAACTCTGATTGACTGTGAAGCTTCCAGTCCAGGGGAGGAGTGAGACATTCACTCCTGCTGTTCACCACTGGGTGGTGGTTCTTTGATGCAGCTGTGCCACTCAGAAGAGGACCCAGTCTGGGCAGGGCTGAAGCACAGCTCTGCTGTGCAACCACATCAGACTGACAGTTAGGGAGGCTGTCCTGTCTTTCCATGCTGGTGGCACCAAATAAAGGCATCTGAGTTGCTATCTGTGGTGTTTTGCTTGCAGACTTCTGCTCCAGTAATGTTGGACTCTGCCCTGGACCTGAGGATGAACTACCTGTTTGTACTGAAGAAGGGGATTCAGAAATTAGGCCCATTCTGGGGACAGCTGTTGGCAAGAGCGAGAGCTCTTCTTCAGGTTCGATGATTTTCAGTTCCTGCTGTATCTCTGGCCACAATGGTTCCAGAAGGGCATTTGCAGAGTCCTCCTCAGGCTGAAAAATAGAAGTAATGCTATGAACAAGCAGCTCACAACATACCAGTAAAAAATATTTTCATTGTCCCTGTGATGGGTTATGCCCTTCCTGAAAGCAGGGGGGGAGGGCTTGTGAGAGCTTTGCCCTCCCTGGAGGGTGTTTGCCCCCTGGGAAACTAAGTTAGTCTGTTCCACTCCCCCTCCCTGTCCAGCAAGCCTATAAAAAGGAGGACACTGCAGCCATTAGCTCTCTTGGCCCCTGACTTTGCCTGGACAAGGACTGCTGCTGGCTTCCTGCTTCTCTGCCTTGTGGTCAGGGATGATCCTTCTCCCTGCTACATCCACACCTCTCCAAAGGACTGGTTTTGTCTTTTATATTTCTTTTTTTCCCATCTATCCTTGTTCCTTACCCTTGTGAACCCTACCTGTTATTGTTATATATCTTTATCTATATATCTGTATATCTGTATATCTATATCTATATCTATCTATCTATATCTATATCTCTATATATATACTGTTTAAAGAAAATTCTTTACCTCTCTACTTCCAAGCCAAATCCAAATTATTTCATGGTGGATTTGCTCCTTCCCTTTCTTTTGGGAAAGAGGAAAGAGGAGGGGGGAGCGGGAGAGGGATTCTCAGCCTTGCCCCCATCTGAGCTCTTAAGTCCCAGTTAAGGCTCAAACCACCACAGTCCCCAAGCAGCCCTGTTAGGATATAGAGGCTTCTGGATGCAGACACTCATGGGTGCACACACAGTGACTGCTGCAAGTACAAGGAAGGAAATACATCTATAAACAAGTGGGTTTATGGAGAAGATCTGAGGTGCAGCCAAAACGAGGTCTGGACAGATGTACTGAAAGAGGGAGGTGAATGAGGAGCTGGAATGTCTCTGCCTGTTTCTCCTCTCTTCCCATTCAGGCTCGCTTGGCCTCACCAGAGGACCTACATTCCCAAAACTGCACATGAACTGGGATGAATAATCTACCGGGGAGCTATGCCAAGAGGCTTTAAATAGCTGTCCAGAGATGAGTATTGCTGCAAGAAACTTGGTGGAAAAGCTTCACTAGAAATACAGAGGAGGCAAAAATAATGACAATTTTTTTTTTTTTAGAGAATGGAAGGGGGAAAAAAAATCAAACAAAACCCCTCAACTGTTCAGACTGTGCAGGACAAATGGGACAGCAAAAGTACAGGGGGAACCCAGAGAACATGGGCCAAAATTCTCACACATCTGAACAGGCTACAGGCTGGGGTCAGAGTGGCTGAGAGCAGCCAGGCAGAAAGGGACCTCGGGGTACCGGTTGACAGCAGCTGAACATGAGCCAGCAGTGTGCCCAGGTGGCCAAGAAGGCAAATGGCATCCTGGCCTGCATCAGGAAGAGTGTGGCCAGCAGGAGCAGGGAAGTCATTGTGCCCTGTGCTCAGCACTGGTTAGGCCACACCTTGAGTTCTGCGTCTAGCTCTGGGCCCCTCAGTTTAGGAAAGATGTTGAGTTGCTGGAAGGTATCCAGAGAAGGGCAACAAAGCTGGGGAGGGGTTTGGAGCACAGCCCTGTGAGGAGAGGCTGAGGGAGCTGGAGTTGCTCAGCCTGGAGGAGGCTCAGGGGAGCCTTTATTGCTCCCTACAACTACCTGAAGGGAGGTTGTAGCCAGGTGAGGGTTGGTCTCTTCTCCCAGGCAAGCAGCACCAGAACAAGAGGACAAAATCTCAAGATGCACCACGGGAGGTTTAGGCTGGATGTGAGGAAGAAATTCTTCCTAGAAAGAGAGATTGGCCATTGGGATGTGCTGCCCAGGGAGGTGGTGGATTCACCATCACTGGAAGTGTTTAAGAAGAGACTGGATGGGGTGCTTGGTTGCATGTTTTCGTTGATTAGATGGTGTTGGATGATAGGTTGGACTCAATGATCTCAACCTGGTTAATTCTATTCTATTCTATTCTATTCTATTCTATTCTATTCTATTCTATTCTATTCTATTCTATTCTATTCTATTCTATTCTATTCTATTCTATTCTATCTACAGTATCACATCTGGAGAGCCTGAGTAGACAGATCAGACTGACTGCAGTCATACAGTTACATGCAATGAAGACTAAAATAGGACAGTAGGTAGTTGTGTAAAGGTAAGTGACCAGAAGGTCATATGGGCAGCAGTGAAATCAGTACACAGTCAGCTTTTGGCCCTTGGCCCTGCTTAGCTTAGGTCACAGGCTGAGTTTTCATGACTAAGGACACCAATGAAGCTTTAAACAACCTCCCATTCACCACCACCACGTTGTCTCCTTTCTTTTATCTCATGCCTTCTTCCTTACCACATCTCTTAAGTGTGACCCTTCTTCTGTCTTAGCTGGCTCAATCTCCTGCTGGCCACAGCCTCCTCCTGAGGAGATATCCTTTGTCTTGAGCTGTCCTTGCTCTGCCTTGCTTGCAGGGAGCTCTCCTGTATGAGGCTCTGTGGCTGCTGTTTTCTCCAAGGCAGGACTCTCTTCTGAGGCTTGCTGGGGGCTGCTGGTCTTGCTTGTGCAGCTGCTTTGCCCATTTAATGTCTCCTGATTTTCTGCTGCTGGCTGTGGACTTTCTAAGGATTCAGGTTTCCTGGCTGACACCAACTCCTCAGGGTGAGAGCCTGGATCAGAAAGACAAATGAGCAATGTAAGAACTTGTGTCTGAAAACGTGCTCTGACACCAAGCACTGCTGTTTCAACCCAATGCCAACTAACAGAGTTGAAGAGCTCCCTTTGGGCATGGCAGGAGGTTGCTGGGAGACCACCCACCTCCCCAGTCTCATTAGGGCAACAAACACCAGCCTGACCTGCTGCTGTCAACACCCACCCTGCTATAGCTTAGTCTCCTTCCTGCCACAAGAGCAGGCTGGAGCAACCTCCACACCACTGAGCTGCAGGGCACCTTCAGGAGCCTGACAAAAGTTCCACATCCCACCCCTTAACGCACTTTTACCTCTGGATGTTGCTGCTGGCAGGGCGGGCCCTGGCTGTCTTTCCTTCTGCTCTGGCATCTGCTCTGTCTTGGTGTGAGTCCCTGCTTCCAGGGCAGAGGGGTTCGTGCTCTCAGCCACCAGAGAGGACAGCTCCTCCAGGCTGGAAAGGGAAAGCTTCTCCTTGGCTGGCACACGGCAAGGCGTGCTGTTGGTGCTGATGACTGCAGATACCCTCAGGGGAACAGAGACAGCAAAAGGCTCTGAGATGTTCAGGGCTTTCCTCTGGTGACGAGGGGAAGCCTCCAAGGGAAAGAGGCTGCTTGGGAAGCCTGACTTGGCAGCTGTTTCAGAGGTGTAGAACATGCGACCCCCTTTGGGGGAAGTCTGCTCATTTTCAGCATCCTCTGCTCCCCGGAAAACCTTCAGCTGCTCAGGAGGTGACTTTGCCTGCAGTGGCCGGGGGAGACCTTTCTCCCCGCTCAGCTCTGAGCTTCCTTTGGCCCCCAGGGCAGATCCTTCCCGCTCCCACTCGTTCTCCTTGCTGAGGTCATACGAGCTGCCTGTGCCTCCTGTCCGTATCTTCATCACAGGAACGAAAAAGCCTCCAGTAGTCACTGCCCGTTTGAACCTGCTCTTTTCATCCTCCCCTAGAGAAGGGAAAATAGGAGCAACTCAGTGGGAGGTAAAGCATTAGTAAAGAACCTTCCTGTGTGAGGAGCCCTCTCCAGTCCTTTCAGGGGTGAGTCCTGCCCTGATGAGCACCTATATTTCCCCAGAGAGATGGGGACAGCAGACACTGAAGATCTTCCAGGCTTTAGCCCCGGGGCCTGCTTCAAACTGGGCAGGCAGGGCTGGATAGGATGCTGTGCAGTGGAAATCACCTGAGACTTTTATTAGAGGCCACTCAATCAGGTGCAGCCAAGTCTAGGGCACTGCCCACAAAGATCATAGCTCCAGGCTTTGTTTGCCTGTCACTTATGAATGGGAATTTGGTGCCTGGAATAACCAAGAATGAAACCAAACCAATCCCACTGCTAATACAGATGCAGACAGGCACAGAGGTAACTCTCAGGTGCATACACCATAGACTCCATGATCAGCATGAGCCAGCAATGTATGCTTGCAGGCCAAAAGGCAAACCCTGTCCTAGGCTGCATCAAGGGTAGTGTAACCAACAGGATGAGGGAGGTGATTCTCCCTCTCTACTCTGCTCTCCTGGGACCCCACCTGGAGTACGGTGTTCAGACCTGATGCCCCCAGCATAGGAGGGACATCAGACTGCTGAAGTGGGTCCAGAGGAGGCCATGAAAATGATTTGAAGGCTGGGGTGCCTCCCTTATGGGGGTAGGCTGAGAGAGCTGGGGCTGTTCAGCTTGAACCTTATAGTGGCCTTCCAGAAAGCCAGGAAGGGATGTTTTACAAGTGCTTGTAGTGATAGGACAAGAGGGAATGGATTGAAGCTGGAGAAGGGCAGATTTAGACTAGATATCAGGAAGACATTCTTTACAGTAAGGGTGATGAGACACTGAAACAGGTTGCTCAAGGAGGTTGTGGATGACCCCTCCCTGGAGGTGTTCAAGGCTAGGTTGGATAATGCCTTGAGCAACCTGGTCTAGTGGAAGGTGTCCCTGCCCATGACCTGGGGGTTGGGACTAGATGATCTTTAAGGTCCCTTCCAACTCCACTATTCTATGAATCTATGAATGTTAAAGGTCTTTTTCAACTGAAATGATTCTGTGAGTCTACAGAAGACACAGAAAAGAGTGAAAAAAATATACATGCCCATAAAGATGGGGGCACATGTCAGCAGCTGTAGCATGAGAGTACAAAGATACACAGCGTGGTGAGGTAAGCAAAGAAACAGCCCCCAGGTGCCTTCACATAAGCATGGGGGCGAGCTGAGAGTGCAGAGGAGCAACCCTGCCCCCTTACTGTATCAGGCTACTGGTGTCTCACCTTCCACTGGCAGGGAGCACAGCGAATCCATGCTCTTGGCAGGCCGAATAGTTGCTTTCTCTGTGGAAAAATGAGGTTCAGAAGGAGGCTTCAGATTCTGAGGCTTTGCAGGTTTCAGCCCATAAAGACCAAATGCTGCCGCTCGAGCAGCACGCCAGGCAGGCAGCAGATTTATTTGCTGTTCCCAAGCATTCCCCCCACCCCTGTATCCACACCATGTGCCTTATTACCCACAACACTTGTCCACACAGCTGGGGATCTGCTAGTGCTAACAACAGCTTTGCACCTGCTGGACATGTGGAGAGCTATACTTAACCCGACCAGTCAACACCATCTCCACTGTGAAGCAGTTAAGCACCCCCAGAGCTATTATGTGCCACCACCCTCCCCAAGTGGAGGCATACTGTTGGCTGTGGGGACTTTTTAACTAAATGGACATAAACACCTTCTCACCTTCCTGATAGCAAATGGTGAGTTATTTTTGTGCTGCACTCCCAGGGTCTTTGGCTGGCCTGAGCATACCTTGCCTCCAGCAAGGCAGCAGGAAATTGATGAGGGCAGTAAGCAGCCTATTTTCCCAGTCATCCTCACTGGACTTGATTGTCCAGAAGCAAGTCACTCCTTGTCACCACTCTACAAGCCTGCTCCTGTGAGGCTCTGGAAGCACGTAGCTGCTGCCAGCTGCTCTGAAAAGGGGACATGGAGGGGGGAGGTAGCTAGCTGGGAGGCCAAGTTAGCCTCTGGCAGTCCAAAAAAGGGTCTGTGGAGCTCTGGAAAATGTCTGGGAGCATAGTTTGCTGTGCACAGTGTTGCACAAAGTAGGTAAGGCAGAATGTGAGCAAGCTTGTTGGCTGTCATATAATTAAGGCTTCTGGTACTGACTTTCACATGGGCATAGGAGCAACTCCAGCTATTTGTGGCATTTATATGGAGTCCTGGCTACCTTTTGCACTCATATGGCATGATGTATTGAGCACTGTCTCTGCTTACCCAGAGGAACAGAATTCAAGCTGTGAAGCTTGCATTTAATTTGGCTTGCAGGCTCAGGTGCATGGACACAGGGTGTAAAAGTATGTACCGAGTCTCAACAGCAGGTTCAGCTGTTTCCTCACATTAGGCTGTAAGCAGAAAGCAGGTGAAAATACAGAGCAGCACTGAAGTACTGCTTCTCAAAAACACTGCCTCAGTGCCTAAATCTCTGCACACAGTTTTGGATTTCTGCTGGTGAAAATGTATAGCTTCCTGTCCCACAGCACTGGCTGGGTTTGGAACAAGGCTTGCTCCCCGTGATCACTGGGCTGCAGGCATTCCTGGGCATCCTTGAGATAGCACTGCTTCTGGACAGAATTCTTTATCCAGTTGAGCAGGTGAACCCATGATCAAAATAAGATGGAGAGCTATTTTGAGGTCTGCCATGGGCATCATATGTAAGGCCATCTGTGAACACAAAAACACTGGGGAAGGAAGGGGTCCAAAAGAGCTAGGTCAAGCAGCTGGCTTCACACTTTTGATCCACATACAGCTTCTCTTATATGTGGTGGTAGGTGAGGTTGCCAGTGTTAAATGTTATGCAGTGTTTGGTAATGCTCCTTCCAATGCCAGCTCCTGGGGTCACAAGATTGTTTAGCCTGGAGAAGAGGAGGCTCAGGGGAGACCTTATTGCTGTCTACAATTACTTGAAGGGAGGCTGTAGCCAGGTGGGGGTTGGTATCTTCTCCCAGGCAACCAGCACCAGAACAAGAGGACACAGTCTCAAGCTGCACCAGGGGAAGTTTAGGCTGGAGTTGAGGAGAAAGTTCTTCCCAGAAAGAGTAATTGGCCATTAGAATGGGCTGCCTGAGGAGGTGATGGAGTTGTTGTCCCTGGAGGTATACAAGAGGGGACTGGATGTGGCACTTGGTGCTATGGTTTAGTTAGTCATGAGGTATTGGGTGTCAAGTTGGACTTGATAATCTTTGAGGTCTTTTCCAGCCTTATTGATTCTATCATTCTTTGATTCCCTGAGCTTCCTTTTCTCCATGAATGAACCAAGGGACACAGATCATTAAAGTCTTGTGGAAAGGACTGTCCCTTACAAGCCACAACCAGCCATTTCAGTTGATTCTTGGTTTGGGGACCAGGCCCAGACTTATTTTATTGATAGCAACTAATGATAATGCATCTAATGAAATACTTGGGATGATCTCTGAGACCTTTTCCAACCTTATTGATTCTATGATTCTAAGTTTACCTAAAATAATTTGACCTTTATCACCCTCTTTAAGAAGGATTTGGAGAAATGGAGATTTGATTTGGAGACACTAAGAAAATCTGGGCTGCATCAACCTGAGATACTTCTAGATGAAAGCAGGTAAAAAAAAAAGGATATGCTTTCTTTTAGAAACTGTGATTACTTTTCAGTCAACTTCATGGTCTTCCAAACTTGAGTCATCATTTCTGAATGCTGGGAACTCGCACTGCCAATGTGATTTTCTAGGAAGCTGGGTGTTTAAGAGACTGCCGCTCAGCAGAGGCTAGAACTTGGGATTCCAGCCAAGAGAAAAGACAGCTTCTCTCTCATAAAATGTGCAAGAGAAATCACTTTCCTCACTCTATTGAGAGCTTCAAGCAATAGGGACTCTTGTCACCTTGTTTTTCACAAAGACACTGGATACAGTTGGTTCTTTAATACTCTTTCCTGGAAGGACAGCCCTTCACCCAGTGTTGTGTAAGGTACATTGTGAGCCAGAGGCTGGCTGGGCTGGAAGCGTGAGGAAGTTCTTCAAGATGACAGTGGTGAAGCCCTGGAATGGGTTGTCCAGGGAGGTGGTTGAGGCCCCATCCTTGGAGGTGTTTAAGACCAGGCTGGCTGAGGCTCTGGCCAGGCTGATCTAGTGTGGGGTGTCCTTACCCATGGCAGGGGGGTTGGAACTAGGTGATCCTTGAGGTCCTTTCCAACCCTGACTGATACTATGATACTATGATATTATGACTAACTCAAACCTACATAGCATTTTCTAGTCACCAAGCTTGACAGCTGGGCAATGGGAGCCTATTTATCACATACCAAAATGGAATATTTACTGTAACTGTCTGGCATATCCTCCTGAAACAGTGCTTCTCACATCATATGAAAATGAGATGTGCAGGAAATCAGGCAACAAACCCAAGCCCATTAGACTATCTGAAGCCTAATGGTATTTATTAGTGAAGATGTTGACTTGCTGGAAGGTGTCCAGAGAAGGTCAAGAAAGCTGGGGAGGGGTTTGGAGCACAGCCCTGTGAGGAGAGGCTGAGGGAGCTGGGGTTGCTTAGCCTGGAGAAGAGGAAGCTCAGGGGAGACCTCCTTGCTCTCTACAACTACCTGAAGGGAGGTTGTAGCCAGGTGGGGTTTGGTTTCTTCTCCCAGGCAACCAGCAACACAACAAGAGGACACAGACTCAAGCTTCACCAGGTGAGATTTAGGCTGGATGTTAGGAAGAAATTCTTCCCAGAAAGAGAGATTGGCCATTGGAATGTGCTGCCCAGGGAGGTGGTGGAGTCACCATCACTGGAGGTGTTTAGGAGTAGACTGGATGGGGTGCTTGGTGCCATGGTTTAGTTGATTAGATGGTGTTGGGTGATAGTTTAGACTTGATGATTTCAAAGGTCTTTTCCAACCTTGTTGATCCTATTCCTATTCCTATTCTATTCTATTCTATTCTATTCTATTCTATTCTATTCTATTCTATTCTATTCTATTCTATTCCCATGTAGATGCAGGTTGTCCCACGCTGTCAGTATTGCAGGAGAAAGCTGCAGGGAGAAATCCTTTAGGGAAAAGGTGTGTTCTTACCAGAGAGCTTCTGTGCCCTTACGAAGACGCTGCCGTTGCGACTCAGCTTAGACTTTGACTCCGAGCCAGAGCGGCCCAAGTTAAATATCGACTTCCATTTCTTGGACTTGGTTGATAATTTTCTCCTGGAAGGAAAAAGGGCTGAGGAGGGTAGCAAACCCCAAAGACTTTCATCTTCTCAATGTCCCACCCAAGCCTCTGAGCCTTCTCTCCTCAACTCTGTCCCTCTTTTCTCACGTCTTTCAGTTCTCAGGCATGCAAGGCACAGCTGCACAACGAGCTCTTCCTTTTCTGTACGTGATTGATCTGTGTTGCTGATTGGATGGAAAGACACCCAAACCAACCCTTCAGAGAGCTGGCTCTGGCATCATGCCACAGCAAAGGTGTGAGCAATCAACCATGCTTGTGTCTCCAGAAAGGAGAGGCTTCCACAGCTGGAACTATCTCGCAGTAGAGTGAAGAAAATTTGCCTTTTAAACGGGTTTGTAATGACAGAATGCAAGATAAGTTCCAGAGAACTGAGGGAACTGTTTCTTGGTGCACAGAGCTGTCCTTTAAAGTTCACAGGCCTTTTAGTTTTTGGTGAATGATGAAAAAAAATCAAAGGATCCCTTATACAAACCAGCTATTAATGTTTCTCAGGCCAACATTACTTTAATCATAGGTGCTGTATGATCACATGCAAGTATAATATACTAATCCAAATGGAGGAGGGGAAAGGGAATTAAAGCAATTTCTCAGAACTGCCAGAGCAAGTGGCACACCAGTTCCCTGTCCCTGTGGAAATCCTAACTTCCAACAAAAAGAGGCTACTAATCCTCAAGCCAGTCTTCTTCTATGCATATTACTGCATGAAGTTGTGTTTCAGTTCCTGCGCATACCCACTCTGACTCATGCTTCAAACTCCCCTTTACCAAAGCAAGAACCCTCTTATCTCCTCGTCTCACGTTCCATAATGGGCTTTCTACCTCTGCAGTTCTGCTTTTCCTTCTGATTGGTACTCAGAAGAGCACAAACCAGTCCTACAAAGAGGATTAATATGTTGGGGATAGGATTGTTCTCTTCAGGTGAGAAATGCACCCTCATGTCTTGTCCTCTTGCCAGTACTCCTGTTGGATGGCTCCTTATTTCCTCCAATTTATCAAGTGCAAATAAATATCTTTGCTCTGGTGCTTCATGGGTCAGTAGATTAATGATCCTCCTGCTATAATCTCCCAGAACCAGACAGCAGAGTGGCCATATATTAAAAGATAGATAGACCAATAGATAAATACTTGTGCTGGGCAGCAGAGCCAACAACTGCAGCAACCTCAGCTGAAATTGGACTCTTTCTCCTCACACAGGCATAGGTGGCACTATGTCAATACCTTTCCATGCTAGGAGTGAACATTCACCTTGCTGCTTGACTGAGTACAGAGGAACATGGATGATGATGAAGCAGAACAGGCCATGGATCAGCCACCAGCAGGTGGAACCCTTAGAAGAGCTATGTCCAGACCTGCTCCATCCTCAACCCATGTTTAACCAAATCCTAACCTGACACAAAGATGCAAAGGAAAATAATTCCTCCTGCAGGAAGTCTGTGAGGTTCTGTCCCAGTGGAGGGATGAGAAGTGGTGGAGCTATGAACCCAGCAACTGCAATGCTGCTCAGAAGCAGCTGTGCCTCTTTTGAGAAGGGCACAGATTTTTCTCTTGATGGTGGATATCGATTCATGCTGCAGGTGTGGGGTTATCACACTAACAAAAGTCTCATCTCCAATCATGCTGGGGAGACCCCACTCTTCTGGTTCTACTTTTACACTCCTCTGGGCACTTACTTGCTGTCAGGGAGGTCAACAACTGTGTGGAAGAGGGACCCAGTTACAGGGACAATTTCAGGCAAGCTGTTCTCTCTCCTCTCCTTCCGAGCAGGGTGGGAGGCAGACAGGCTCCGTGCCTGAGCTTCTTCCAGGCTCACCAGTTTCATTGGCAGGGAGGCCGAGGGGAGGGTCAGACTTTTTGCAGCCAATGTGCTCTCTGAAAAGCAAGAAAATACATTCCAGCCTGGGGTGAGGAGAGATGAAGGCAAGAGCTTCATGTCTTCATTTGAGTGAAACATCTCCTGCAGAGGGGGGAAAGGAGTGGCACGTGCAGGGAGAGAGGCTTTTTGTCAGATAAGTCTTTCATCTCCCCAGCAACCTTAGCCATTTCAGTGCATTCTCAGCAGGAGCTGTGCTGAGCAGTCCACGGCTGCACTGCACAGACTTGCTGCCTTTGGAGTACAGGCTCCAGTGTGAAAGAGGCAGCCCCCAAACTGACCAAGATTCACACATTTCCCTTTATCTTTCCTTCCTTCCCCCCTCCCTCCCTTCCTTCCCACCTTCCCAGATTATCATAGAATCATAGAACCATAGAATCAATAAGGTTGGAAAAGACCTCAAAGATCATCAAGTCCAACCTGTCACCCAACACCTCATGACTACTAAACCATGACACCAAGTGCCCCTCAGTGATGGTGACTCCACCACCTCCCTGGGCAGCACATTCTAATGGCTAACAACTCTCTGTGAAGAACTTTTTCCTCACCTCCAGCCTACACTTCCCCTGGCACAGCTTGAGACTGTGTCCTCTTGTTCTGCTGCTGGTTGCCTGGGAGAAGATACCAAACCCCACCTGGCTACAACCTCCCTTCAGGTAGTTGTAGACAGCAATAAGGTGTCCCCTGAGCCTCCTCTTCTCCAGGCTAAGCAACCCCAGATCCCTCAGCCTCTCCTCACAGGGCTGTGCTCCAAACGTCTCTTCAGCCTCATTGCCCTTCTCTGGACACTTTCAAGTCTCTCAATGTCCTTCTTAAGCTGAGGGGCCCAGAACTGGACACAGGACTCAAGGTGTGGTCTAACCAGTGCTGAGTACAGGGCACAATGACTTCCCCGCTGCTGCTGGCCACACTGTTCCTGATGCAGGCCAGGATGCCATTGGCCTTCTTAGCCACCTGGGCACAATGCTGGCTCATGTTCAGCCTACTATCAACCAGTGCCCCCAGGTCCCTTTCTGCCTGGCTGCTCTCCAGCCACTCTGACCCCAGCCTGTAGTACTGCATGGGGTTGTTGTGACCAACGTGCAGCACCTGGCACTTGGATTTGTTGAATGCCATCATGTTGGACTCTGCTGATTTGTCCACTGGAGGTGTTTAGGAAGAGACTGGATGGGGAGCTTGGTGCCATGGTTTAGTTGATTAGATGGTGTTGGGTGATAGGTTGGACTCAATGATCTTGAAGGTCTTTTCCAACCTGGTTAATTCTATTCTATTCTATTTACTGTAAAGTCTTCCTTTACAGTCATCCTGATGGCTGTTATATAAACAGGGCTTATGGTGAGGTAGGGTTAGTCATGAGGTGGTGGGTGATAGGTCGGACTCGATGATCTCTGAGGTCTTTTCCAACCTGGTTAATTCTATTCTATTCTAAGGTCTCTCTCACTGCTCAGTCTTAAAAGCTTTTTGACAACAAACATGTCACTAAATACCAAAGTCAGCACCTCAGAAAACAGTTGATATCCCAGAAAATAAATGTCTTTTATAAAATGTCCCCAGGTATAAGCCATCAGGTTTTAGAACACAAGCTTGTTATTGTGGGAGTGTGGCCTCTGACTTGGGTGGGTATGGTGGCTGCAGGGCAGGTAACATCAGTATGAGGTATTATAACTGGGGAAGCCTGAGAAAAGAATTGAAGCTATGGCTGATGGGCTTAGAAAGAAGCTATGGCTGATGGGTTTAGAAAGAAGCTATGGCTGATGGGCTTAGAAAGCAAGCTTAGACCAGGAGGGAAAAGGAATCAATTGGTCTTTTGTTTTTGGTGGAAAGGGTTAAGCCAGGTGAGATCATGAAAAACATGAGCTTGAAACATGCTTGAAATATTAGTTGAAGGGGTACAGATAGAGAGGGAGTACATGGCATGTGACACATGGAGTGGTTCAGGGAGGCTGTTACCAATGTTCTCTGCAGAGCTGTCTTTTCTGTTGTTAGTGAAGATCTGATCCACATGGTTCAGGATGAACTCGATCACCAGCTGCTGCACTCGCACCTCCAGGAAAGCTGCATCCCCATTGCAGCCAACTGCCTCAATCTCCTTTGACCTGCATGAGGAAAGAGGTATGCTAGTAATCAACATTGACACACACACAGCCTCCAGGAAGGACAGAGCAGCTTTCTTCTTGCAAGACTTTGAACAGGTATGTTTTCCCCACTCTTGCTGCACCACCTCTTGCTCTCATTCTCTCACAGGTCCTGATGCTCTCTGTGCCCTTTGGTTCTTGTAAAAATGATTTGCTCTACTTTCTCTGCCACCTCTGTTATTTTCTCTCCTGCTTGTGCTATTTTCCCTGTTTAGTTTTAATGCTCTTCAGCAGCAGATAATCTTTGGCTCTCAAGTTCCATTTTTCTTTACTCCTCTTTTAGCTGTTTCAAAGCTGGGCTTTAAAGACAACACAGGAGCCTTCAAATGCCGCTTCCAGATCCCTACTTGAAGCTTCAATCACCGCGCAGTGAAATCCCTTAGAACTCTGCTCAGTGTTCCCTACTCCAATATTTTTCAGTGCTTTGCCATGTACCCCCAGTAGTCTGCTCTCTGACCCCCAGCAGCTCTACATTCTCACTCTTGCTCTCAGCAAAGAAACATTCCTTATCTTGACATGCCAAAGTGTTGCTGAAGAAATTATCTCTAGGCAATGGATCCTTTGTAAAGTTAATGACTGGTGTGTTAGATAATAGCTTGGGGCATTGCCAAGAGGATAACCCTGTAAGGAGACTGCAGTTGCATTTCTTGCTGTTTTCTTCTCTTCCCTGAGACTTGTACTTTGAAAAACAAAATGGGAAAGGAAACAGATTTTAGGTGTTCTTTACAAGGGCTGATGCTACAATGAAAACATCTCAGTAGTAAAGGTCACTTTGTGATATTCAGTATCATAGAATCAGGGTTGGAAGGGACCACAAGGATCATCTAGTTCCAACCCCCACTGCCATGGGCAGGGACACCCCACACTACATCAGGCTGGCCAGAGCCTCAGCCAGCCTGGGCTTAAATACCTCCAAGGATGGGGCCTCAACCACCTCCCTGGACAACCCATTCCAGGGTTTCACCACTCTCATGGTGAAGAACTTCCTCCTCACATCCAGCCTGAATCTCCCCACCTCCAGCTTCATTCCATTCCCCCTAGTCCTATCACTCCCTGAGATCCTGAGAAGTCCCTCCCCAGCCTTCTGTAGGCCCCCTTCAGATACTGGAAGGCCACAATTAGGTCACCTCAGAGCCTTCTCTTCTCCAGACTGAACAGCCCCAACTCCTTCAGTCTGTCCTCTTAGGAGAGGTAGGGGTCTCCAACTCTTTCAGTCTGTCCTCTTAGGAGAGGTAGGCTCTCCCCTACTTTGTGGTTTTAAAAGGTGAGATAACTCTCTAAGGAATGCTTTTTCAGGCCTGACTTCTCTAGCCAATGTCCCTCCTTCCTCTGCTATGCCAGTCCGGGGCTCCCCACATCAGCTCAGCCTTCGACCCCCATCGTGCCCTGGACTCTCTATGCTTAGGTCATTCCTCTCACTACCTAGGTATGGGATGGATGAGGAAGGGCAATTCAGCAGGATACAAAATATTTCTTTTTTTTCCCCCCAGATGCTATTTTTCTCTTGTTCTTCTTTGCTCCACAACATACCATACCAAACCTCCATCTGCATGCCATCTGGCCTCTTCCCAGCAGAGTGCCAGGCACAGCAAATGTGACGAATTAGCTGGTGGGCAAGGGATCTGACACCAGCTTGCCATCTTAAGACCACCAAGCTCATCTCACTTTTGCTCAAGCCTGTGGTATTATTGTCCTGCTGCTCTACCTCACAAGCCTTGGTGTCTCTCCCCACCCCTCTGTAGAAGCCCTGACACTGCTAGGAATGTCATTTCTGTTCCACAGTGATGAGCTAATTCCTCATTTTTAAGTCCACGTGCTCGATTCACAAACAACAGCTTCTTTTTTTTATATAAGAACCACAGAAAACCACAAACTTCCTTGAGTGCTGTCAAGTAAAACCTCAGATTATTCAACCTCAGGGATTTTTTTTCTCCTTTTAGAAACTTCTCTCTGCTCTTCTGTTTCCTTCAGTTGTTCTGCTTTTGCATTTGCCTCAGGGGATGGGTCTGCAGGCTCGGGTGCTGGCAACTCCCTTGGATCTCAACTTGGTGCTCTATATGAAAGACTTTCTGCTGCTGTACCTGAGGAGATTGGGAGCCCAGACCAAGGCCAGGTTTCTGGTGTGCATGTTGGTCATGTTGCTGAAGGAGGCCAGGTGAGTCAGGTGCTTGATCAGGTATTCCAGCGTTCTGCATGAAGAGAGAAAAATGTGTTAAAAGTTGGATGCCTGCCCACCCAGGCACCAAGGCTCAGACCCAACCCTGCCCCCAGGAGTTGTCCCTTCCTCAAGGAGAGCAGTGTCTGCAGTGGCAGAACAGGCCCCATAGGAGAGAGGATTTACCACACCATCGTTTGCATGGGATGGCAGCCGAGCGCCTGAACAACTGTGTTCTAGGGCGGCCAAGGATGGGGTGAGAACCAAACAATCCTCAGCATGATGAGTGTGAAGAAGATGGCAGATGGATGGGTGGGAGTGGGATGCTGCAAAGGCTGAGAGTTTAGCTCTTGCTCAAGCATCTCCAGCAGAGGGAAATTCTCCTCACCATCATTCAGGACACTGGCCAAGGGCTGCCACACAGGTAGTGCCCAGGGAAGGAGGATGCCAGACTGTGTCACGGGGAGGGGCTTGGTCAATCTCTAGCAAAGGTTTTGTTCAATGACATTGAAATGGCAGGTCAACTGCTGTCAGATTTGGCAATGGTGAGACAGCTTTTGGGAACTGACTTCTGGAGATTCACTCCAGCATTGTTTCATGTTCCCTTATGTTGAGAGTCAGCACGCTGTTCCTCAGCACTTGGGTGGAAATGTTCTCACCTATAATGGGATGGTGGGAGTTCCTGGATGACATTTTTGAATTCGGGCCAGCTGCTCCTCCTCAGGGAAGCGTGAGACTGCTTCCTGTGGAGACACAAGGAAAGAGTTTGTCCTGGCAATGGACTCAGGCAAAAAGGAAGAGGGAATAAGGAAAGTCACACAAGAGACCTTATTTCAGAGGGAATGCTCTCTTAGAAACAGATCATACAATCCACAAGGTTAGAAAAGACCTCAGAGATCATCAGGTCCAACCTGTCACCCAACACCTCATCACTAAACCATGGCTTCAAGTGCCACATCCAATCCCCTCTTGAACACCTCCAGGGATGGTGACCTCCACCACCTCCCTGGCAGCACATTCCAATGGCCAATTACTCTTTCTGGGAAGAACTTTCTCCTCACCTCGAGCCTAAACCTCCCCTGGTGCAGCTTGAAACTGTGTCCTCTTCTTCTGGTGCTGGTTGCCTGGGAGAAGAAACCAAACCCCACCTGGCTACAACCTCCCTTCAGGTAGTTGTAGAGAGCAATAAGGTCTCCCTTGAGCCTCCTCTTCTCCAGGCTAAACAGCCCCCAGCTCCCTCAGC